>NW_019416370.1:180223-435974 GCF_000390285.2 Anoplophora glabripennis | reverse complement strand
TTTTTGCAATAACTTTTTTGTTTATTAACCGATTTTAATTTAACCAGTCTCATTTTGTAGATAATTTTACTCCCTATAAGCTGTCTGAGAGTCACTTTTCGCTAAAATTGATGGTTTTCCCTGCAAAGTGAAAAAACTGTTTTCCTCACTTATTTGTCTAAATAGAAAAGTTAGTTAAAAAAAAGTTTTTGACTCACGAGACGAGAGATGTCTTGTATTATGTTCCTTTAGACAATTTTACAATAATCTAGCGGATAGGACTTTTTTCGAGTTTCTCTTTTATTTTCGCTAATTTTCCTGGTGTAGAAGTATTATACTCACGCACACGAAACACGTTATTACTTATTGTAAAGATGCGGTAAGACGACTACAAATGTTTGTTCGAATTTTTTTGTAAGTAAATTTTACTGAAGAGCGTTTGTTACATATTTATAGCTGGAAATAGTGAATTTGCTATAAGTATATTTAAAACAAACATTTTACGTAAGTTTGTAGATTCTAGAGATATAATAATAATAATAATATTATTCAAAGTATTTCTTGGTATTTTGAAAGCTTCTGGGTATACGATGTCTATTCAGAAAATAATCGAACGTGCTTTCTTGGGGCGTGAGGATCCTTTAAGAAATTATCAAAAACATACCTAGTCGATTCCTTAGAACTCTTAGATGTCTAATGAACACATTTACAGGAACATGCACACAAAAGATTGTTACAACGAATTATAAGGAACCCGCTTTGTGTTCTACTTATCTCACTGATAACGAGACATAATCAGTTACCTACGGCGAGGCTCACAGACACACAGTTCAGTTACGACTTGCCACTCAGCCAAAAAACGTTACGGGGATGAAAACCAACCTATTGCTAGCCCTTGCCGGCTTCGCCGTCTATTTCGGCTATAAGGTCCACCAGCTGCTGCAACCGCCGCCCCTGCCCCACCTGGAGGACACTTGGTGGGGACCTGGCACCCCTAAGCCGAAACCGAACTGGACTTTGGAGCTGGAGCCGTTCAACATCACCGTATCGGAGAGAGTGAGTTGATAGAGATGTTGCCATCTCGTTGCATTGTAATTTTTTTATTTAGCACTAAGTCGTAACTTGTGGTATTGCGTTTGGAAGGATCGGCAACGGATTGATCCAAAAACTGACGTTATATTCAGTTTTTTAACGTACGTTTCTGTGAGGAATAATTAGAAGGAAAATATTGGTAAATTTTTGGAAAAATGTCTTAAAATATGCACTAGTTTCATGAGAAATGCTTCTAATGTGTCTGCTAATTTAATTATCTCGGGTAGTGATAATACTGTAGGAAACTACAAATGGTAAAAGAACACGTCGGGAATATATCGAAGATAGTAATGGATTTGCTTAAGTCACGACATTGTTTGTAGTATAATAATCTCTAATATATCAATCATCTGGTGACACCAGACTTAAATATCGCAAATCCAAAAGTCAAGCTGGATTTATTTAATAACATTTCGAATTTTCTGTAAAGGTATTACATATAAATACGTCTTTCCGTTCTATGATAAAAGAAAAAACGATTTTTTTACATTAATTTCCATTTATCTTTTAGGAACGTAAATATGGTTCTAAACAAATGATATGTCTAATTGTTTTTAACAATGTTACCCATTAAAAATAATTAACTTAACAAATAATACGTATTTTTAACCATATTAAAATTTTCAAATTCGGTTAAAAAATCACCGAGGGCGGTGTCCACGCGCGTGCGCGGGCCTTGCGCTCCTTCTCCCGCTTATAGACCGTTCATTAACATTAACTTTACTGTTGCTAGCGCGTTTATTACATGAACTATCAATGTAAAACTTTGAAAATAAAAGTTTAACTCTTTCTAAAATTGTCAATATAGTTGGAGCAACAATTTCATGGTCAATTGAATCGGCGGGCGTGTGGCACACATGTTGATCTTTGGAATGACCGCCTTTTCCATAAATTTCATCAACATTCAAGTTTCAGGTTTTATGACCTAATTCGAATGGAGTACCTTACACGAATTTAACAACGAAGACACACAAACACCGATTCTACACTAAACACTGAAAACAAATTCCTTTATAAGATCATAAAAGTATATCCTTATCTTCCAGGACCTCAAGGAATTAAAATGGCGCCTACAGTACCACAGAAACATCACGCCACCCCTGGAGGGAGTCCAGCACGAGTACGGCTTCAACACCAACCTCCTGAAGGAGGTCGTCCAGTTCTGGAGGACGGAGTACAATTGGACTGAGCGAGAGCTGTACTTCAACAAGAACCCCCAGTACCTTCTGAAAGTGCAAGGGCTCGACATCCACGTGGTGCACGTCAACGGGGGGCAGTACAAGGGCTACAAGAAGCTGCCGCTGTTGCTGCTGCACGGATGGCCGGGGTCTGTGAGGGAGTTTTACGATATTATACCCAAACTGGCCGAGCCGCAGAAGGGGAGAAAGTACATGTTCGAGATCATCGCCCCACATTTGCCAGGTTGATTTTTTTTATCAAATAGCAACAGAGTTCGGTGTTAAAGAACGTTTCATTTTATTAAAATAATTGTAGGTTTTGGGTTCTCCCAAGGAGCAGTCCGTCCTGGTCTCGGCGCCGCCCAAATGGCCGTCCTCTTCAAGAACCTGATGCACGACATCGGCTTCAAGGAGTTCTACGTCCAGGGAGGTGATTTCGGGGCCATTATTCTCCAGCACATGGCTGTCCTCTTTCCCGAGTCGGTGCTGGGTTTCCACAGCAACATGTGTACGATATATACACCCAAATCGTACCTCAGGACCTTGCTGGGCACCGTGTTCCCCTCCTGGTATGTCAAGCCGGAGCACTACGACAGGGTGTACCCTTTAAGCGAACAGTTTTATTTAAAACTTAGGGAAACTGGTTATTTGCATCTGCAGTCTACCAAACCTGACACACTAGGTGAGTCTGTATTTTTTATTTAGCTCCGAATTCTTTGAAACTGCATGGATTTGCGTGAAAATTTAGAAAAAGACTCATCTTAGGCTCAAGTTCAAAAGTGACATAAGCCCGATTGACGCTTTACGTTTTTTTGGGGTAAAAAATACCCCTAAGTGAAAAAAATTGAAACAAGTAATCATATTTCGCTTTGTATAGGTCGTACAACACTTTATAAAAAACAATTTTCTTTGTTTATTTATAAGCTACAGTTTTGTTCATTACACTTTTTTAATAAAATGCGTAGTTTTTTAATTATTCGCGAAAAATAGTTTGAATTGTCTTTTTCACTCAAAATTCCAAGTTTTTAATCGTGAATAACTAAAAAACTATTGATTTCTCGAAAAAATTCTTCGAATATTTTTTGCTCACAATTTGATTCTCTATCGATTTCCAGCGTTAATTCTGAAAAAAAATTTCCAACCCCGAGAAGGGGTGTCAACCCCCAACAGGGTGGAAGCGTCAATCGGCGCTATGTGACTAATGTTCATTGACCTTTTCTCTAACTATCTGCCAAATTTCAAGTCAATCGGTTCGTTTCAAAGAATTGGGAGGCGAAAAGCTTCAATGACTGTACTATAAATACTGTAGAAATTTTATCACAATAATTATTTTTATTCAACAAAATGTAACTGTTACTTAAAAAGTCGTTCTTTAAAAAACATAACTCAATTTGAAAATAAGCGGAAATCTTGGCAAACTATATCGACTTTGAATATTAGGCGACCAAAGTTACAGTATTGGTAATGATTAAAACAAAGTTCCCTAGATCTAGTGATGTTTATGACAAGTGAAGCTCTCGTTACAGTATTGATAATGAATAAAACAAAATTCCCTGGACCTAGTGATGTTTAGGACAAGTGAAGCTCTCGTTACAGTATTAGTAATGATTAAAACAAAATTCCTTAGATCTAGTGATGTTTATGACAAGTGGAGCTCTCGTTAGAGTATTGGTAATGATTAAAACAAAATTCCCTAGATCCAGTGATGTTTATAACAAGTGGAGCTCTCATTACAGTATTGGTAATGATTAAAACAAAATTCCCTAAATCTAGTAATTTTTATGACAAGTGGAACTCTCGGACCATTTTTTTTTCGAACTACTAATACCAAGGGGCCTGTTTCGAAAGGTCTGAGGTCTAAAATTTGCGAAAAAATTTAATAAAAGTAATGTAACGTGTTATGAAATATATATTCTAGGTGTCGCCTTGAACGACTCTCCTATCGGTATGGCAGCTTACATCCTCGAAAAATTCATAACAGGAACCAACAGAACTTGGTTGTCTCAAGATGATGGAGGCCGCCTAAAAGATACATACACCTATACGGCCCTTATCGATAACATCATGTTCTACTGGGCAACGAGTTCGGCGACCACTTCCTTCAGGTTGTACGCCGAAACCTTCAACAAGAAGCACATGGGGTTGGGCATCTTGAGGTGAGAAAACGGAAACTCAATTTATGCGATTTATGCACAGAATTTTTTGAAGGAGTTTCTTTTTCTTCATAATTTCAAAAACTACCTTTCAAAAAGCTTATCCTTCGCAGGCATCCAGTGGAGGTACCAACGGCATGCGCCAGGTTCTCAAACGACTTTTACGCAGCAGACGGACTCTTGCCAGAGATCTACCCCCACCTCCTGCAGCTCACGGACCACGAAGGGGGTCATTTCGCGGCCATGCAGAAGCCCGACGTTTTCGCGAACGACATCCACGACGCCATGGAGAAGTTCGTGAAGTTCAACGAAGAATTCCGGAAGAAGGAGGAAGACGGAGAGTCTCCCAAGAAATAGCCTCGTAAATCGAAGTAATTTTAAGATTTTGTTACAGAAGTTGTATAATAAATGTTTGTAAAACGAGTTTAACTTTTTCATTGATCACTATATGCTGGTACTGAGAGATAATATACGTCTTTAACAATACTTCGATATTGAAAATCCAAACATGCAAAAAATATTTAATCTCATATACAAGATTCCCAATTGTTGATATTATAGAAACTACTATATGGACTAAAACTGATAAAGGGACAATTTATACGACTTTTCTACAAAACACGAAACGACTGATAAGAAAAAATGGTTTTTCAATATCAGTAATAGGAATGATAAAAAAATCACAGACAGATGCTCTCCCCCAATGTTTATTGAAATTATTAGCGCCAGTCGAAAATTTAAAAAAAGGTTTTTATTATACCTGCAAATATTAAAATATACACCGTTGTTATGTGTTACTTTTAGTCTTATAGAAGTGATAGATCAAGGATATTAAGTGCAACAAAACAGTATATACATAAAAAATTTTTGTGTTTATTGTAGAATACGCAAATAAAATCTTATTGAATAATTATTATCTTTAATTTTTTTATCTAAAAATGTTAATATTTGCATGATTTTTAAAAATATTTAACAAATTAGCAGAAAATTGCTTTCCTTATATGGTTAATCAAAATTATTTCGAATTAAACATTAAAGTTTGACATACATCTATTAATTTGCAGTAATTGCCTTACAATGACTTTTATGAGCTACAATGAAAATGCGTAAGCAACAAACAAATTTATCAAAAACAAGCATTTTAACAACTATTACACACAATCTAAGGACAATTTACTTTACATAAGCCTTATTCAGTTTAGATCTACAGAACAGTGACAGTACAAAATCAGCAGACTTTAGACATGGCTTCCAAGACTACACAGGGAGGCTTATCTGTGGCAGTGATTGTTGTGTTATATTCCTACATATATTACTTACTGATGAAAACACCGGAAACGCCGAAATTAGAGAAAACCTGGTGGGGAGAGGGAGAGGAAGGAGAAGATGATGTCGGTATCTACCCCTTCAAAATTGATGTCACTAACGAGGTAAGTTTAATGCTGAAAGCGGTATTTTCTCATTAAAAAATAGTTTGTAAAGACTATGCATTACATAAAATGTTACGTTTTAGGAGTTGCAAGACCTTGAACTTAGGCTGAACATTTCAAGACCACCAACGCCACCTCTAGAAACCACCCAGCACGAATATGGCCTTAACCCCAAAGTCCTCTACGAATATCTACGTATCCTAAAGACCGAATACAACTTCACCGAAAGACAAGACTTCCTGAACCAGTTCCCCCAGTTCACCACTCAGATACAAGGCTTGACTATCCATTTTCTCCACATTGTACCCGACAATCCCGAAAAACTGCCAGTTTTTCCGATATTACTCCTGCACGGTTGGCCTAGCTCAGTAGTGGAGTTCTACAAAATGGTACCAACTTTAACAGCGCCAACCAATCAAAGCTTCCTTTTAGAACTTGTTATACCATCTCTACCAGGTTTTGGATATTCTTCAGCTCCTAGAAAGCCAAACTGTCAAAGTCCGCACATAGCCCAGGTGTTCCTGTCGCTGATGAGGCGTCTGAATCACGAAAAGTTCTACGTCCATGGCAGCGACTGGGGTGGGGTCGTAGGCGCTGATCTCGCGACGTTGTTTCCAAAGGCAGTGTTGGGGTTCCACTCGAACTTTTGCTTTTCCCTTCGATATATTTCTGGGGTAAAGGTTCTCCTGGGGAGTTTGTACCCTCCGCTCATGGTAAGGGAAGAATTTGAGGATAAGCTCTACCCTCTTTTGCATCTCGTCAGGTTCTATTTAGCTGAAAGCGGATATCTGCATATCCAAGGGACCAAGCCGGATACCATAGGTAAGTTCTGGAGGTTCAGAATTTCGGAAAAAATGGTCGTTGAATAAAAAACAGAGTTTCTCTGAGAAAAATTTGATAAAAAAATACAAATTTGTGATTATATATCTTTATTCACTTCTCTTTAAATGTTATAACCCCATTTTTAGGAGCATGTTTGAATGACTCTCCCGAAGGCCTCTTGAGTTTCGTGCTGGAAAAGTTATCAGTCGCCGCAAACAAAGACAATATACACCTCGCTAATGCCGGTTTGGATAAATATAACACGACAACTCTCCTAGATACAATCCTGTTTTACTATTGGTTCCCGAGAACCGCCACCACGTCGGCCCGATTTTATGCTGAGAATCTAAGCGTCAAGGTTATCGAGCTAGGGGTACATAAGTAAGTAAGCCGTGTATAAGTTACTATGATAAGAAAATGAAAGAAAAATTGAAGTGGTTGTTATGTTTATGTTTCAGTTTACCCGTTAACAGAGAGGTCCTGTGCGGCTGTGCCTTTTTCCAGCACGAGTTTGTCTACCTCCCAGAGAATATACTGAGGGACAAATTCACCAATCTAGTGCACTACACCACGTACAAATCAGGGGGGCACTTCGTGGCTTTGGAAGAAGGCGATTTGTTGGTCAAAGACATCATCTCGTTTGTTTCAAAGACTTTAAATTAGATATCGACAAAGCCTAATAAATTTGATAACCATGTAGTTAATTTATTATACAACCAATCATATTAATAAAAAAACAACCAGTATCTGTATTGATTAGGGTGGCCCAAAAAAAAACGAATATTACTTTTTCGTGTCTCTTGTGAAAATATGTTAGTTTATCATGTTTAAGAGCCCCCTCAAAAAATCAGCTCTAAAAAAAAAATTTTTTAGAGGTCGCTCAAGATTTCCAAAATCGTCAAAAATTGATTTTTTTTTATTTTTTTTCTCGTTATTTTATCATTTTCTAGGTTGAAAAAATCTCGATTCTGAAAATCTCAAATCGATATTTTAATTTCTAAAGGTCACTCATAATTATTTCAACTTTCAAAGTAGTGTATCTATGTTTTCCAGCGACCTAATATTTTTTTTATTGAATTTGATGAACAAAAGAATAGAAATAAATCACGAGACTTAAATTTAAAAAAATTAAATTATTAAATTATAAATACTTGATACTCACAGTGGGGTAGTAAATTTTGCCTCAAGAAATTTAGAAGAAGTAAAGAAATGATAAAATAAGTAGAAAAAAAATTGAAAAAATTATATTTTTGATTTTGGAAATTTTTAAAAATCTTGAGCGACCTCCAAAAAAAATTTTTTTGAGCTGATTTTTTGAAGGGGTTCTTAAAACGTGATAAACTAACACATTTTCACAAGAGACACGAAAAAAATAATCGTTTTTTTGGGCCACCCTAGTATTGATATTGCACAGTAGTAAATAATATATTTTTTAACGTGTGTTGAATTTATTAAAACCTTTTAAAGTGAATTTTGAAGAAAACTGAGTGATTATTTACAATCCATTTTTAACAACTTAACAACCTTTTAGATAAACATGTTCAATCACAAAAATAATTCACTGGAGTTTTAAAAAAAATATAAAATACATTCCAGAAGATAATGACAAATTTTTACATATATTTAAAAGCAAGAAACTGCTCCGAAAAAAATAAGAAAAAAGTTACTATTTTGTAGATATGGAACCCACTATTCACAGGGTCTGAATAAAGAGTTGCCTAATTCACAGGCTAAAAGTCAATGGAAAATACATGTTTAATCGTTCTAACAACGTTATGAATTTCTCTTTCATTTAGATTAGACTATTTCATAGCAGTAAACAGATTTGGATCTGTTTTACCTTTAAACTCAAGCTTATGTGGTCAAGACCACCATTTTGCTTTTGTCAACTAACCGGATTTTTCCTCAAGTATTTAAAACATTGCCAAGTTCTAATGGATCACCCTGTAAAAGTTCTAAATCAAGGACTATAAAGTGCCGATTGTATTTATTGTTGTTTCAAAATAAAGAAAATAACAGTAGTAGGAAAAGTTAATTTCAACTCATTAGTTTTAATTTTTTATATTCTAAAAGCCTGATTTTTTAACAGTATCGGAAGAATTTTTAAAGTTGGATATTTTATTTGTGCAGTTAATGAAAATGATTCCTACGTTTATTTTTATTATACAGGGTATTCTACAAGCCCCATGACAGATGGCAGGTGGGTTAATTTCAATCATTTTTTCTTATATGAACAATACGTTCGATTCCAATATATTATAACAATAATTATTATTTATATTAAAGTTTAAGCATTAGTTAATCTTTATTAATCAAATATGATTTGATTCATTTGACACTAACCACTAAAGTGCTTTTTTTTATGGGAACAACAAGTTATTTACACAAATCGATTTTTTCGAGCGCTTTCTTTGAGTTAACATAGGGTGATTGATTTTGGGTAGTTCTTAAAATTCCTTAGATTATCCCCTGAATAATTTAGTGCCTGTACATGTTTTGAATTATTGTAAAACAATCTTTTTGATTTCTTTGATAACGTAGGACATAAAATTGTTCAAAATATGTGGTAACAGCACGATGGATGGTGCACCACCACAAAGAGTAACAAGTAACTGCTTGGTTAAACGATCGTTTCCCGAATAAATGGATAGGTCAACTAGGTCCAATAGCATAGCCACCACGTTCCCCAGATCAAAATCCTTTGGATTTTTATTTATGGGGACATATGAAGAGGCTTGTCTACCATGTTGAAATCACTAAGTATGTCAGTAGTTACTTGAAATAATTCAGGATGCAGTTAACCAGATAAGAAATGATCCAAATCTCATTCGTCAAGCTACCATCTGTCAAAGTTTGTCACAGAGCTTGTCGAACACCCTGTATACTCATTTCTATATTGGCTGTTATGGTAACAAAACATTTATTCAAACCGCTTTATTCCAAGCAAATAAAAAACGGTAAAATCACTTTTTAATCGAACCTCACGTCTCATGTAAACATGTAATAACTCAAAAAGAACATGCATGTAGATACCAGATATAATTTTATTTACGTTTAACTTTGAACTTGCCATCAGTAGAAAATCAGGGGACTGTGGAAATGGCTCTCAATGCTAAGCTGGGAAGTCTATCCACGACAGTGATTGTTCTTTTCGCTTCTTACTTATATTACTTACTGGCTAAAGCTCCGGAAGCGCCAAAATTAGAAGAAGCTTGGTGGGATGAAGGAGATGAAGGAAAAGATGATATCAGCATTCGCCCCTTCAAAATCAATGTCACCACGCGGGTAAGTACAGTTTTTAAGTTGCAGTTTAATAAAAATCCAACTCGTTTCTGTAAAATGTAAGTTTTTAGGAGTTGCAAGACCTTGAACTGAGATTGAACATCTCAAGACCACCAACGCCATCCCTAGAAACAACCCATCACGAATACGGTCTTAACCCCAAAGTCCTCTACAAATATCTACACATCTTGAAGACCGAATACAACTTCACCGAAAGACAAGACTTCCTGAACCAGTTCCCCCAGTTCACAACTCAAATACAAGGCTTGACTATCCATTTTCTCCACATTGTACCCGACAATCCCGAAAAACTGCCAGTTTTTCCGATATTACTCCTGCACGGTTGGCCTAGTTCCGTGATTCACTTCACCAGCATGATACCCTCTCTGACAAAGCAAACCAATCACAGCTTCCTACTGGAGCTGGTGATACCCTCTCTTCCGGGTTTTGGATATTCCTCCGCCCCCAGAAAGCCTAACTTCCAAGCTCACAACATAGCCCACGTGTTCTTGACGCTGATGAGGCGCCTCAACCACGAAAGGTTCTACGTCCATGGCAACGACTGGGGTGGAATTGTTGGCGCCCACCTCACAACACTGTTTCCCGAAGCTGTACTGGGGTTCCACTCGAACTTTTGCTTTTCCCTGCGGTACATTTCTTTAGTTAAGATTATCCTGGGAAGTTTGTACCCTCCACTGATAGTAGCCAAAGAATCTGAGAATAAGCTCTACCCTCTGTTTGATTATATCAGGTTCTGTCTCACGGAGAACGGTTATTATCATGTTCAAGGAACCAAGCCTGATAGCATAGGTAAGTTGAATGAACTTGGGGCGAGCTGTTGTGTCCATACACTAGTAAAATATCTTACCGTTCACTGTTCTGTGGTCTCGCTTTAAATTCTCTCAATTTTCACCCTTTTAGGCCTCGCCTTAGACAACTCTCTCGAGGGTCTCTTAAGTTATGTACTGGAAAAATTCTCAGTAGCCGCTAACAAAGACAACATCCACCTACCTGACGCAGGTTTGGATAAATACAACACGACAACCCTCTTGGACATAATCCTATTTTACTATTGGTTTCCGAAAACCTCCACCACGTCGTCCAGACTTTATGCTGAGAATATAAACGTCAAGGTGTTCGAGATAGGAGTACATAAGTAAATACGTCACTCTTCACATTAGGTTGAATGAAATTGGTGATTACCGTGTCTTTGTTTTAGCTTGCCGATCGACAAAAGTGTGCCTTGTGGGTGTGCCTTTTTTGAACACGAGTTTATGTACCAACCAGAGTCTATATTAAGAGACAAATTCACCAATTTGATGCACTACAACACCTACAAGTCAGTGGGTCATTTTGCGGCATTGGAAGGAAGCGATTTGTTAGTCAAAGACATCATCTCGTTTGTTTCAAAAACTTTAAATTAAAAATGTTTCTGTGGACGATCTGAGCTGTAAGTTTGGTACTCAAATAATTTATTTCACCTACAATAAAAGTTGATACAGTAACTGGCGAATAGATTTTTTCACTGTTTCACAAAGAGATGATGTAAAGCATATAGAATAATAAAAATCATGTTTCTGATCAACTATTTTCTTGCTTTGTTGTGTTTTTTTTATAACCTACAATTAGTACCATGTCCATGATTAGAATAATTAGTAATCACGGCACAGGACATGTTTAGTTCCGTGTTTGCAGTATGTAATAAGTATAATTTTTGAGTAGAACAAGACATACGTTTATAAATAAAACTATAAAATGGCAGTCTTGTCAGAAACCATGAAACATATTTCCGATTCTTTTAAAATTCCCTGGGGTGGAATCTTTAGGGACGCCCCTGTCTTCATCTAACAGAGAAGAGGCATCAATGATGCCGCGTAATACAAGGTGTTGCCCGACAAGTTCCCGGTTCTGTTCCAACAGACCTTTTGTCTGCGTACATAAATTCATTGTCTGCATATTTTTTATGGTACCGTCGTCTGGTTCCCGTTTTGGTGAACAAAAAGTCTGCTTCAACCGCACCACACGCTACTAACTACGAAAAGGAAGCCTGGCTGTTTGTCTAAAAGCTAAAAAACGAACTCTAATAATAATCCGAGAAGTGAAAATTATTGTAATAACGTATTCAGTACTGGAGCTGTTTGAAATCGGTATTTAATTTGTTGTAAAGAGGAGTATTCATAAGACGAATTGAAATATGCTTATAAATTTAGGAGCACCAACAATGGAATTACAAAGATTTCGAAATTTGACACTGACAAATTCATAATATCATGCAAATAGAACTCCCTCGAAGAATCCAGAATCCTGACCATATCCTGGCACATTCACTCGCGAAACGCGAAATGGGTGAGTCTACAATTGATTTCTCAGGAGATTCAAATAACCCGAGATGTACATTTGATATCCCGGTGGTCTCAAACCTAGGTCTCCTCTTCCAAGAAAGCAATTAGGTCCTTAACACTCGAGAAATACAACGATAACGTAAATTATCGAATATTTCTAGAGATACTCGTTCCTGGCTCAACTCACCAATCAACGGATATCAATGAATTTAGTCAATGAGTTGATCACGGCGATCAACATAACGCCGATTAGTCAATTATAGTCACTATCACTAACAGTCACCACTAAACCATTGTGGATGTCCTATTGAGCAGGATTTAAGGAACACTGAAACAAAAATATTATATTAAACTTTTAAAAACACCAACTATTTTCTTTAGCATCTTGCAGCAGTGTACTCAAGAGTATATGTACTTCTATAAAAAAATTGCAATATAGTCTATGTTTTTTTTAAATTAACTCAGAAAATTAAGTATATCTTTTACAGATTACTTTTAACCGTACCTGTACAAGTTTATTATCAAAGACCGAAACTGATTTACGGTTATACTCGTCAACTATCAGAAGAAACGACGATTTATGTTAAGAAAACGCCGCGGGCAAAAAACTAATTGTTGCTGCATGCTGCAAGTTTCAAAAAATGTTTAGGTTTCGAAATTTAATTATATCGGTAGGTCGCTGATTGCCTCCAAAACCCCTAGCAAAAATCCTAGCTACGCCCAGGCCAAGTCAAGATAGTCAGCAAGGAAAAACAAGATAAATACATTTTGTACGGAATTGACAACGGAAAGCAGGAAAAACATCACTCACAACAATGTTGTTTGCTATGAATATTCTTAAATATGTTTGTTTTCTCCAGATGCCATTTTTAATCCATTTGCTGCCCCTAGAAGTGAATTTGCGACACCTTATTTCAGAGGACAACTGACAAAGTAGCTACATAGGCCAGGAAATATAGAATTGGACGCGACTTTTTGTTTCCGCAAGCTGAATTTATCACTATAGATGCTAAATATTATGTACAATAACATATTAGTTTCCACAGTCATAAAAATGGGGGAAGATTGTTTACAGCGTGGTTAATTGTATAATTTTTACGTAAATTCACGTTTCTCGCTTATAACTTTTTTCCGTTCATTTCCACGAGAGAACAGTAAAGTACTTTTGTTTCGTCTTCAGAATACCTACAAAAATAGCCCTCGAGCGTCAAAAAATATTGATTAGATCAAAAGTTATAAACAGAAGAAGTTTATTTATGACTTTTGAAATAAACATTTATAAACTGCTTTATTATTACCAGAACGTTTTGGCATCGCATCCTCTCATTCCTTATCACTGTCTAATAACTCACACGAATTCTGGAATCGGTAAGTTGAATAGTTTCCAAGTTATGGCCTTTTAAGCAAATTAACTAATTGTTAGTCTGGACGATCCCGAGCATCTTCCACAATCGCACTGATTTTTTTCATGGTAGATTTCATAATAATACATTGAAATCTATGTATTTTTTTTAATTTCAAATTTGCAACCTGTAATTTTTTTTATTTTTTAGCTCCATTGTTTTTCAACGAATCTTGACGATTTTTTTTTTAACTTAAAGCTTTTTTCATAAGCTTTCCGAATATGTAATAATATATAACTATATCACGCTCGTGCGTCGTATATTTCATTTTACAGTTAAGGCTAAAAAATAAAAAAAATTTCCAGGTTGCATGAAATTAAAGAACTATTATTATGAAGTTTACCATGAAAAAAATCAGTGCGATTGTGGAAGATCCTCGGGATTGTCCAGACTAATAATTAGTTAATTTGCTTAAAAGGCCATAACTTGTAAACTATTTAATTTACCGATTCCAGATTTCGTGTGGGTTATTAGACAGTGATAAGGAATGGGACGATGCGATGCCAAAACGTTCTGGTAATAATAACGCAGTTTATAAATGTTTAATTCAAAAGTCATAAATAAACTTCTTTTTATAACTTTTGATCGAACCAATATTTTTTAACGCTCGAGGGCTAGTTTTCTAGTTTTTTTTGAAAACGAAAAAAAAGTACTTTACTGTTTTCTCGTGGAAATGAACGGAAAAAAATTATAAGCGAAAAACGTGAATTTACGTAAAAATTATACAAATAACCACTCTATAAACAATCTTCCCCCCATTTTTATGACTGTGGAAACTAATGTACATAATATTTAGCATCTATAGTGATAAATTCAGCTTGCCGAAACAAAAAGTCGCGAAATGAAATTTCTCAGCTCATTTTCCTGGCTTATACAGGGGAAATTCGGAGTATAACATATGACGATTATATTAAATAAATATATTTTAATGAAATATTTTTTTTTTTGAAAATTAGATTCGACCTTACAAAACAAACTTCAGATTCGTGTTCAACGCCCTCGAAAACTGCGGTGCTAAGAATTTTGTGGGGTTCCGATTTTATCTCGAGTGAAATTTCGTCTCCCCAGTTGCGCGTCCCTGACCGGCGACATTTCCATTCACCAATTTGATGGATGACGCAACGTACCGCCCCTTATTCACCCCAACAATCTCGTGGAATCCCAAGGGAAAGCGCCAGACGCGAGACCAACAACGGCCGAAGTGTTCTCCTTCTCTCCTCCGCCTGCTGTGTGCATTGTCGTTGCATTAGTGCGATCGCGACGCGGAGAGAGAGAATTATTCCGAGAGTTTAGAAAGCTTGCGCTCGCACGAAAACAAACGCCGCTCGCTGTCGTGACGACAACCTGTTGACTAGTTACCCGTTAAAGTGGCAGGCAAACAAAAGAAGAAAAGCAAAGGCCTGCGGGTCTTCTGGTTCAGGTCCCATGGGAACAAGCAAAAGAACAAGTACTACGTGTCGCATGGAGATTCTCCTACGAGGTAAGTGGATGGATGTGGTTCAATGCGCTTAGTAGTTTGACGCCGAAAATACTTACGCGTAATTTCAAGAATACCGTGGTTGGCGAGCTGACCTCGTATGGTGACAATCGCTATTTATAAACAATCAAGTAGCCTGTGTGCGTGTAAATATTTTGTTTATTGCTTAGCTAAGATAATTATTAGACATTAGACGAGATTTGCTGTCTTTGCTTATTATTTCACTGTGAACGAATGGAATTGGGCTAATACCGATAAAAAAACTAAATAATTCTTTTTTTTGTTGTTAAAGGCCACAAAAACAATAATTATTTCAATAATCGATTCTATTGTTCCATTAAGCAAATAAGCGGTTAGTGAATTGATAAAGCGTAAAATATCGCGGCCCCACTATTAAAGCTAATCAAAATTAATAGTTTTCTACGTTCCAATTATGAAACATGCGAGCTACGTATTTTCCTGAAATTAAAACAACGTTGTTTGTAAATTAATACATTATTTAAACGTTTTTAAGTGTTTGAAAGCACGTTTTCCTCAACGAAACGGTTTTATTGGTGACATTTCTGTTTACAACGTTCACAAAAATGTTTTTTAAAATAATACAACTTCTACAATCATTAGGCTACTTCTCGAACACGATGAAGACAACAAACACGAGATTAATATTTGAGAATAATAAACGAGCCGTATTATATTTGACAGAAAATCGATATTTGGTCCCCTATCGCGAATTTTTGTCCAATGAAGAATCGCAAGATGTTAAAACCTGGATAAAATTGGTATTAAGCTGTGACACGACATTCGCGTGATTTCACAAGCCTTGAGTTCCTCGCTCAGCGTATTTTTTACGCGTAGAGCAACCTACTCGAATTTCATGGTCTTTTATTAATTTATTATTCAGAGGTTTGTGTACGGGACTGCGCGATGAAGCGGAACAGATATTTTGTTTGTTTAATTTTCTTTTAACTAGAAAAAAATTGAATATTATGTTCTTGTTATCTGCTATGTCGATGAGAACAAATATTGACGTCGAACATAAAAAATGTTATCGAAATTTATAATCAATCGTATTTTGAAAATGAATCAATTGTGAATAAAGCCGGCCCAGTTATTTTTCAATGTAATAATAGCTTTAAAAAGCAAATTTGTTTCAAATAATGAATGTATTATAAACAATAGAAATTAGACTTCAATCCCATTCACCAGAACGAGTGGTAGAATTTAGAATACAATGGTATTTTTTGGGTCAACTTATCTGGTTTTTCACTGTGCCACTATTATATCTAAACTTGTAAATAAAACCATGTGCGGTGTAGGATGTGAGATATTAAATTTCAACGGAAGTAATTTACCTTGTCAAGTCAGAACAGAGGCGGGTATATTTGGAGCCTATCGTGATTTTTTCACGCTATCAAAGACAATGTACAAAAATCAGTTACTTCACTCCTGAGTACTTCCGATGTAATAGTCTTCGCAGAAATAATCCAAGTGGATTGATTTCCGGAGACCCTGTTGCTCACTCAGTTTGAAAAAGAAACATTTTTATAGTTAGCTTGTTTAAGATCTTTTAAATTATAGATCAGTGGTACTCTACATATATTATGTCCCAAAACTGTTAGAACAAAATTCATATTTTTTTCCAGTTGAAATTTAAAAAAAATCGCCGAAACTTTTCTATATTTTTGAGCCATGTTTGGCAGACCTATAACATTACTGACATTTTTTTTAATAGAGCGCTCTATATTTTATAGTATAAATAGATAACACTTCTAAATACGAATTGAGCGATATAAGGTTATACTTACTTTTTTGTCATAGTTGTCAAAAAATGGAGGAATTAAATGAAAACAATAATTTAGTATATAGTACTAAGCACTAAGTTGAAAGCTGAGATAGATCTAATGGATGAGTGAGGATTTTCTTCTTCGCCTTCGAGATCCAGATAAATCTTTTATACATCCGGTTTGCTCAAACTTTTTGGATACTTGTTGACTACGGACTTTATCTCAGCATACAATCATAATTAAAATTTAAATTGTCTGTTTTTCGCTTACCTAAGGTACTCTGGTGAATTTTATGTGTTTATTGATGTTTTTTTGAGAAAAAAATGCTTTGATGTAAGTAGAAAAAGATTAATAAAGAGTAGGTACGTTTTTTAAAGTACAAAAGGACTATGATTATTTGAAATAGTCGTCAGTACGATATAAAAGACAATTTTTTACATTTTTCTTACAACTATGACAAAAAAGTAGGTATAATATCGCTGAATTCGTCTTTAGAAGGGTGACTATCTATTATTAGTCACCAGACTAGAAGTCTAAACAAGGGTTCACATGACAGACAGTCGACGACTGATTTTTTTAAATAAACCTAGCCTGTCCGACACTGGCCCCAGCCTCTTTTTATTAACTATCATCGATTCTGTTAAATTGCATCACCGAGTACGATGGAACGTCACCCAGCGATTCCGCAATCCCCGTAAAAATTCAGTTGTTTTTAACAAACGAATCGAACGGTGTCATTTTTTCCGCGACTGGTTTCACCTGGCTGGCTTTTCCCGTTGGTCTTTCTGCGCGTCGCTAACGATGCTCAACGGGACGGAGAGACGGCTCGGCTGAGGGATCCGTGCGAGAAGAGTATTGTAAGGATAAACCGTAGCGTTTACAGAGGCAGACGTCAAAATGACGTGTTGTTGCTAAGGAAGGAAGCTGCTTCGTCGAGGGACAGTTGCAGTCGGAAGTGACAGGTCGAGAAGTAAGTCAAAATTCATGTAGGTGCGAGTGGGGAAAATGTGGCCGGTGTGGTTGAAAGAGCCCCCGTGTTTCTGTCACCTCAAGGCCCTAAGACACATGAGAATTTCGGAGACCATCTGGTATGTCACGTCAAGTTCTATCTAGTTTTTATTTGAAGGTGTTTTATGCTCGTCCACGTAGAGTTAAAATCGTCCACCCACACGATTTTCTATGTGTGGGTAAAATTCAGAAGGAATACACATTTATAGCTTCCAAGGCTCGGTTGTAGCGACCAATGAATTGAGCTTTGGGCGAAATAAGATATTGTGGTACAAGTCATTTTTAAATTTAGTTGAATTAAGTTATACGAAAATGATATAAAGTTGGTGACAAGCAACAAGGATTTGTAGATGTTCGGGCACTGACATTAAATTGAATATACTATACAGGGGTTATTTCCACAAGGTCCATTGGGGTGGGTATGGGGGGGCCCTTGGTACTTTGCGCGTGTAACTTTTTCATCTTTGACTTTTTAACAAATTGGACAGCAAATTCCGTTTTCCCGAACTGTTTTACGTTAAAAAGGTACTCTTGTTTCAAATCGTTATCTTTAACGGTTTCTGAGAAAATCGCTCTTGAATTAATCCCACTTTGGTCAATTTCATAGTAATTTAAACAAAAAAATTTTTTTGTTTAAATTTAATCTAATTTTAATAAAAAAATAATAATAAAAAATTAAATTAAATAAAAATTAATTCTTTAAATGGAAAAGAGAGGAAAATAAAATTATTATTATTATTTTTTGTTTAAATTACTATGAAATTGACCAAAGTGGGATTAATTCAAGAGCGATTTTCTCAGAAACCGTTAAAGATAACGATTTGAAACAAGAGTACCTTTTTAACGTAAAACAGTTCGGGAAAACGGAATTTGCTGTCCAATTTGTTAAAAAGTCAAAGATGAAAAAGTTACACACGCAAAGTACCAAGGGCCCCCCCGTACCCACCCCAATGGACCTTGTGGAAATAAATGGATTAGTCCATCAAATTGCTCATCAAAATTTAGCTGTGTATACCAAATTTCATTCATTTATCACAACGCGATTGAGAGATATTGCAAAAAAATGATTTCCATTCCTCCCTCTTCAATGGGTCCCTGTGCCCTTAGGAAGCATTTCCGGACCCATGTTCATATGAACTTTTTTACTTAGTTTTGATCATAGAATCGGCCTGTTCAGGGTTGGCAGCTAATTATGAGACACCCTGTAGACTGGGCGGTACCTGTTTTGGTTTGGGTGAAACGTATATCCCCGGAGATTTTTGGCATTTTGGCTTTCAAATACCACTAAGAATGAAAATTTTTCTATGCGCATAAAAAAACGTGGGCTTAACTTTTGGCGGCACAATATGTTAAAAAAATTCGAATAATGTCATGTTTTTCTTCCTATTTAATTTTGTATCTTTTCAAGAGTTGATTTTAGGAGAAAATGGAAGAAGAAAAAAATGTTTGTAATTAAATTTTATTATTATAAATTATTGTTATTGTAAAAATCGAAAAAATCGCCAAAAATTGAGTTAAAAACATTATTTTTTTAGGGAATTTTTTTGGGGTCTTTAAGTTGGGTATAGGACTTTCATACTTGGCTCAAGAAAAGTTCATGTTATGTAGAATCATCACACCAAATTTCATCAAAATCGGTTCCATAGATTTTACATAATAATTTTGCAATCCAGATTTTGAAAAAAAAGTTCTAAATTTTCAAAATTTTGCACAGTAAAAACCAAGGCCCTTAGATACTTGAAAATTTAATCGCATATAGAAGGGCTCTCAAGCTTTCAAACGCTTTTTGAAACATTCGAATCCGTCAATTAGGAGAGCTCTGGCGCTTGTTTAAACATTGGCCGAATTAGTTATATTTTGTAAAATTTAATTACAAACATTTCTTTCCTCTTCCGTTTTCGCCTAAAATCAACTCTTGAAAAGATACATTTCTAGTGATATTTGAAAGCCAAAAAGCCAAAAATCTCCGTGGATATACGATTCACCCAAATATGGACTCTTTGAAACCGTCTGGACTAATATAAAACACGCATTTATCAATTTGCAAATTGCGCTTCAATTGTTATGACGTACACAGCCAGGTCGATGCAGATTTACAAATCAACTAACAATTATCACAACGAGACTTCTGTCAGCATTTAATGCTAAGGTCAGTCGGATCGTATCTAGTTTGCCCACCTCGATGAATAGCACCTTCTTTTGTCTAATCGACTGTGTCATGTGCCGATTAAGAATTCCGTTTCAGTTTCGCCAGCAATTCGTTCGATTTGGAATGTGTCTCGCGAGGCTGTGGCTGGAATATGTCGTATTTTTGTTTTTCATCGAGCACATACTGTAAGTTTTTACATGTTGCTTTCACTTTTTACACATTATGATAATATTAATGAACATTAACTTTTACTTAATCAACACGAATTGAGGTCCGAAAAAATGACAATTTTAAAAGTCTGCTGACGTTAACAATTCAAAATTCGTTCAAAGATGAACCACAGAACTTGATGAAATGTTACCTGCTCTCTTAATCGGTTAAACAGGATGTATAAAACCTTTTTTGTGGGAACCTTTCGCCTAAAATGGTCCCCGGTTCTGGGAAAATCGGAAGTAAAGGTTTTTTGTTGCCCTCGCGGCTTCTAACAAAGCCCCCCCACTCCAGTCCCGTCCACAGTGCACTATGACTGGCCGTTTACAGTTAGCACGGCCGTCTAGATCACGGATGTGATGCGGATGGAGCTAAAGTTTATCGCGGGGGCTGCCGTTGGATGGTAGTCGAATTCCGAAATGTCCATCTAGTGGACGCGCGACTACCTGTTGTTTTGTTATGTGCATTTGTTTACAAGCGTGTATTGTGTAGTGTATATCTTCCCTTTTTAAGTAATGTCGTGGTACGAACGTCAAATCTAGGGTCGCCCGCAAAACGTAGGTAAAATAAAAATTGAAAATTTGCAATAGCTATTGTTTTATACCGTCAAAAGGTGAGATGATCTTTCCCCAAAGTTTGTGAACGTGAATGCATGCCTACTAGGAGGAATTGGAAATTTTTTATGTGTGTTGTTCATTCAACTTGCTTTGTCCAAAATGAGGCCTTGGATAAGATTGTTGACAGTGGGGTGGATGAATTAAAAAGAGATACAACTGGAAATGTTGGATTCCAGCTTCATGATGACATAAAAATATAAATATGTAATAGCCATTAGCATGCATGCTTATAAGCTTAAAATAAGTATATTTTTAAATAAAATAGCCGTAATAAAGCTGGAAAACTCTTTATGGCGATAATTGCGAAATTAAATTTTCTATTTTGCCCACGTTTTTTATTTCGTAAGACGTAGGTACTTCTCGGTATTCTAAGAACTTCAAATTGACGCAACACATCTGTATTTACGTTAAAAAATATTTTCCTTATAAAAAAACACTGTGCATAGTAGATGCAAATGAACATATGCAAAACATTACTTGAATCGATAAAAAACAAATTTCCCGGTCACATGTTTTGTTTAAATGTACAGATTTATTCTAATTTTGCTCCTTGCGCCCTTTGGTTTTTCAAAGCTACACTTACTTCGCTGTTAAATACCATACGCCATGGCCATCTGACTATTATCCATGTTTGGATTAGACTGAACAAAGCCAACATGATATAAAACAAGACAGCCCTTTGATTACCGAAAGGAACCGACATTTGTTTTGTATCACGTGTTGTGCTTATTTTAATCAGCGACTGAAGACAGAAGTCGTCAAATGTCACAAAAAATACTCATTAACACGCAATTGTTTGTAGTTTACTCAAATACTCAAATAATTTCAGTTTTAATAACCGCACGCCGAATATTCTTTTTTATATGGGTATTTTAAAGCACTGAAATAATTTTTAAAGGACTTTACATGTTTCTATGCTCTTGTTTATAGTTTATAACTTTGTGATAAAATTTTATTGTTTCAATGATAGTGCCGTTTGTTTGTTTGTTGTCATTGTCATATGCGAGGTATGTAAATCATTTACGTCTAAATTGGAGCACCGATTGTTCCATAATCATTATCTTGTTTGACTTCTAAATCTGACGTGAAGCTTAAACGGTTATTCTCAGCTGCCTAGATTCTAGCGTGTATAAAATTTCGGGGAACTTTTTCCTTCTTTTGAATACCAGAAATCTATATTAGAAAACGTTTAGAATATTTGTTTGCACGCACATTTTTTTAATTTTATTTTCTTTAATCGCATTCTAATAGACCGCCCCGTATGACACGGTTTCGAATCAAAAGGAAATATCGTCATCGCCGTAAAATGTAAAGCTTCTGCAGCCTCTCAAGGTCAAACAGGTATAGTCATTTAGCTCAGGGTTAGGCGTCTTTTTCTCTTGAGGGAATCGCTAAAAATAAACACTCAGATGATTTATAAACGACAAACTTTTTTGCCCGTAAAAACAGCGGCGACAAAATAGTTATTTACTCGCGATAAGGCAGAATTTAGTTTGAATTTCACCTCGACAGTTTAGGTACCTAGTTAGAGAAAATTGCGATGAGCAACGAAAAATTATTGTGGAGTTTTCGCAAACGAGTGTAAGATTGATATTTGTTTGTTTTTGTGTTAATATGTCTAACATATTGCAGTGTGGGTCTACCTTTTTATACCTATTATATACCTAGTTACATAGAAAAGTTGTAAAGTCATTATTTGTGAAATCACATCAGTTTTAAGATCGAAAAAGCAATAAAAAGTACTCCCACATCCAATTTAACTACAATTCTTTAGATTTAAAGATGAAAAAAGTATTTTATCGTAAGAAAATGTATCTTTGACAAATTTGTACCGTTTTTAAAGCAAATGGCACTGCAATATACGTTTCTACACCCTTACAAATGGTCCCCTTTCTAAATGAAACTTTATAAATAGAGTGTAGGACGGAATTCCCTCTGTTAATGTCCCCAAACAGTATGTTGATGGTAAGACAGATAGATGCATTATTATTAGCTTTCAACATAGTCGTAGAAGCTATGTACCGAGATGTATATATTTACGGTTTTCTCGGAGTTCCTTATTATATCAAATTATTGCATCTGTTCGCGTATTTTACGACAAGAAAAAAATGTTTTACCTAGATTTCGAACACCTGTAGATTAGGGTAATTTTTGTAAATGAAAACTCATTTTAGACCAAAATGCATGTTCTCTTTGCATTGAAAATAGCAAACAAGACCAACTTTTTTAATATGTAAGATTATTTTAATGTAAGATTTTGCTTATAAGATGTAAGATGTAAGATTTTGCTTAGATGCCTAGTAAACTGAAGTAAGTACTTAATGTATAAGTACTTGCTATATCTTAGCAATGTTTAATTTCTTGTAGCTTGTCCATATATTATATTAGCACTTATTGATCTCACTATCGCACTATTCACTAAAACAAATTACACAATATATTTTAATCAGAATAATTAGAACTAGTATAACTAAATTTTTGCACTGCATGACACTTCACAAACTGCATACTACACACAGTACACTACACACTACACTGTACGCGCCTAAAATGACACAACACGACACGACGCGAATCTATCCGATCGGTTCCGAAAATGAACGGAAGTTAGCCTCTCATCACACTCCTGAACCTCACATAAATAAATACTACTCATACTTATATTTATAATCTCGACTTATTTAATATTAAGAGGATTATTTATACTAAAACTAAAATCAAAAGAATTAAATCGGCAACTGTTTATGTACCCGCAACAAAATTTGACTTCAGCAGTTTAAACGGAAGCTCCGATCGTGATCCGGAAGTTCACGAAGAACAAGTGAGCAGTGTTGCCAGATGGGGCTATTTGTAGCCAAACTGGCTATTTAAAATCTCCATTGGCTACCCATTTTTTTATTTGGTTATGGCTACAGAAAATGGCTACATGATGAAAATCTCAGGCTACACCATGGCTACAAAGTAAAAATTATAATTTTAACCAATTTTAAGAATAAGAATAATGTTTTCCGGAAATAGTCCGAAATGCTGTTTTAATTTCTGCCCTATAACTATGGATAAACTCAAAAAATTTACTTCAGATATTTATAAAAACACGTTTAACACAGAGACTGCCACGTGTGATACTAAAAATGTAAGGGAAATGGAAGAAATAATTCAAACTATAAATGACTTAGAGCATCTACCATGTCCTAAATTTATCATAAATTTATTTACATATTTTTGTGGAGTATTCAAATTTATTTTTTTAACCTATAACATAGCTATTTTTTGTTTTCTTTTGAGTAGTTGTTTTATATTTGTGTCATTTGCCAAAATTAATTAATTTTGAAGAAAGCTGTTCTCAAATCAAGTTCTCACAGAAAACGTAAATAACGGGCGGAAGATAATGGGTTTGCATTCCTGCATTTATTTAACAAATATTTGCATATGATTATGATTTAATGTTGGAAGGGAAGGTTGGCTATTTTTGGCTATTTCTTCCCGTTAAAGTGGCGACATTAATTTTCGAGAATCTGGCAACACTGCAAGTGAGGCCTAGCTAAGCTAAGCTCATATGAATCTAGGTGGCGATGTTACATTATCGCTAGTCTTTGTAGAGGTCCTTATGCACGAGATATTTAAGGTCCACTGAGGAATTACAGATGTAGGAACGTACAAGTCTTCGTTGATACTTACGTACAAAAATGTTAATTTAATGTGGATGGAGATATATTACAATTCCGAAATTTCTAAATAAAAATAAATGCTTATTATAAAAAACTAAAATTAATTATTTTAAATGTTTCTAAATTTAATTCTATGCCTTTCTCCATTCCATGTATTGTAAATTAGATAAATTTACCATGGCTATATTCAAAAGTAGAACCCCATTGACCTAAACCCCCTGTTGCAGGTCCATAATGTCGGGAGACTCTCCCAACACCCACCAGACGGACATCTTCGACTTCAAGGAGGGCCGCACCTCGCCCGCCCCCACCACCTCCAAGGACGCGGCCGTTCAGAGCGGCGGCGAGGTCGTCCACGCCACCGTCCTCGTGGAGCCCGAGAAAGACAAGGATAAGGACAAGGAGGATGAGAGCAAGGACCTGAACTCCCCGATCCTCAACAACGCCTCCCAGGACGAACGGAGGTCCTCTGACCCCGACCAGACCGTCCAGCTGGAGGAGCTGAAGTTCTCCGGCAAAGACAAGGACCGCAGGGAGAAGAGGAAGCTCAATGGGGACCTGGACAGGTTAGACGGTGTCTGGGTACCCAGCAGGGACCCCCGGAAAGACGTCAAGGCTGAAGAGGACGACGAGAACTGTACTGTGAAGTGCCTGTACTATACGATGCAGTGCTGTGAGTGCGCTATTATATGAAAGTGTGATAATTCGGACGGTGTAGTGTGTAAGTAGTAAAAACTTAGGTTCTGGAACCCAGTCGGGTGGTTTAGTGGAAGATGCGATGGTTATTTTGTTTTTGCGTATGGGAATTGTTTAGCTACGTTTGTCCGGGGGAATACCGAGACCCAGAGGTAGCTAATTTTCATTTTGGCAGGCAAATCACGGAAACTTTGAAATATAATTATTTATATTGATTAAAATGGTGATATAAATACCACAGGAACAGTATTATTTCTTCTTGATTTATTGTTGACTTGATATTTTGTGAGTGGTTTTAAATTTGGAATATAAGGCGTTTTCAGATTAACTTAAAACTTGACGTGAAAAAAGTCCTACGTCTGCAAGCGTTTCATTTTCAAAATTTGGAGGAAATTGTCAAAATGTCTCTGAAGACGCTTGACGTAGAGTTAGAAACTTGGCCACTGAATATTTTAGAAATCCGACCGCTGATTTGATTAATTAATCTTAAAGAAGTCATTAACCAAGGTCTTGTCAGTCCCGATCAAGCATCTTCAGAGATATTTTGGAAACTATACAAAATTTTTTAAGTTACAACCTCGAGAACTAAGAATTTCAGGGCATTGAACTGTTTTCTCTCATTTTGGTCATTCAGGTTCAAATTTTAAGTTGGGCAAGTTAATCCTGAAACACTCCGCATAGAGAATATTTAAATGAAGAGCACGGATACTAGTAGATCCCGATATTGTGGTTAGAGAGAGAATAATACTTCATTTAAGTATTCCCTGTATATATCGAATACGAGTCGTCCAACTTGACGAAAATCTATTCGAATATGGTTTTGAGTTATACTCAATTTTAAATGAAATATTCTCGATGGAAAGCAATAAATGATAACGTTTAGCTCTCTAAACTTTTCTTAGCTCAATAAGTTTTAAATAGTTAATAGCTAAATAATTCAAACTAGTTTAATGAATGTTATTGAGAATTGATCTCATTCAATTTGTCATTGGAGGAATTGATATTGAATATATTTCTTGCTTATAGAATCGTAATCGAAAAACGTCTAAACTGGTACCAATTACTAGGATTTAAATTATCATGTCTCGAATTGTGCTAATTGATTTAGTATTTGGATATTTTTAACTTTACTGTCTTAAACTGAATGATATTTTGTATCAAATCATATGGTACTAAATTATAAAATTATGAGATGGTGCAATATATTTTAAATAAAATATTTCCATGATTTTTTAATTTAAATTAATAATATCGAGTGCAGATGTACTTACCGTTGCTTATAATTCCCTGTTCCCTGTAGATCAAACACACATTTTCTTCTTCTTCTTCTACCGTAATTTTCTTAAGCAAGATGGAGGATTTCTTTGTAAAAATTCACATTAAAAGTACAAAAAACTACTTTGCTTAGACTGAATCATACCATGGACTCGAGATTACTTGGTAGCATTCGTATTATGGTACGAGTATATATATTTTACACTTATCTATCAGAAAACTTTAGCAATAGATATTTTTAAGTGCCATAAGTCAAATATTTTGTTTTAAATCGTGCAGTACTGGCTATAAAATTATGAAATCTTGCAATAATCTATTTTAAATGAAATTTGAAACGCTGTAACTGTTGAAATAAGTACAAAAGCATTCATAATATTGTTTATTTAAATAAAATCGAACAACAAAATAATTTTTACCAAAATTAACAAACCATATTTTGTGCATACAGTGCAAATAAAATTTCACTACGAAAAGAGTATTCTTTAGAAACAAACACTGTTATAACATATAAAAAAAAGTACAATATACAAGAACGGAAGAAATTTGGAAAATCTTTAATAAAAAAATTATTAAAATATAAAAACTGTACAGTTACAAGAATTTACACGAACCTCGTTTATACTTAAAATTAACTTTAAAGAAGTCTCATATCAACAGAAATGCCGAACAAACCAAAAATTAATACATAGCAGCGACTCTTGTCAATCCGAAGGCAAATAGCGTGAAATAAACAGTCCCTTTGAAACAATTTGATCGTTATGGGTTGTAAAAAATTTCCCCACCGCAACGAAACTCCAAACAAAACCGAAAAAATCTGAATAATTTCTTCAAAACCCGCCTATCACTTATAGCGTCGCCTCAATATGAGACATCCACAGTAATTGTACATAGAACCATTTAAGTAAGAACTTACGAATTATAACAGCCCTAGTTTTAACAAAAAACGCCCTTATAAACGTTCACAAATTCCTAATTTGATTTGTTACCACAGCGCGTCAGTTTATGTAAAAATGCGTAGCAACACGTCCCAGTCCAGAACTGAAGCTGCGGCTTTCCTAAAAGCGAAACGTGTCGTGATATGGCCGAAATGTGCCTCTAATTCTGCTTTCTGGACTGGACATGCCTACCGACACACATGCTTGTGTATAATGCCCCGTAGGTCAAATGCACGTTTTCTTCTTCTTCTTCTACTGCACATAGCTTAAGCAGAGTTTACACAACCGCGAATTTGAATTTGTATTATACCGCACCGAGATCGATTCAAACAAAAAAGTTAATTTTCATATGAATTAGTCGGTCAGAATAACATTCGAGTTTTCGTGACTATGTAAACCTGCTTAAAATGGAAATATTCACATTAAAAGTACAACAAAATCTATTTCTTCAATACATAATTTTAAAAATCTATTTGAGACTGCTTTTGCGTTATTTTTAATCGAATACTTTACTGTTTTCCGTTGCACCCAAACCTAAAAGATCGCATGAAAAAACGAACAAAAATGAATCGATTTCGCCGTCAAGGATCCCACGACAATTTCAATATCAAAATTTCCCACAGAAAATCCCACAGGCCGTCCCAAACCCCGCAACACCAGGTCTTACCATCGTTTTTACATAAACCAACAACGAAAAAAGACTAGACGATACTGAAACGCTACGTAGCTCATATCACGTTTATCGGCAGTGGATGGGCCTCCGAGTTGACGACGTACTTTTCCAAGTCCAGCAGTCGGGGGTTGTCGCTGAACAGCAAGTACAGGTACTTAAGCGTCTCGCTGAGGAAGAAGGACTCCATCATATCCTTGGGACGGACGACGGTGGTGCTCCTGACGTTGCCGATGGAGGTGTAGCCGTTCGACACTTTGGTGTAGTTCTCGAAACCCTGGAAGATCCGCCAGCCCCACTCCTGATAGGTGGCGTTGCCCGTGAACTGGTACATGTACCACAGGCTCTCGAGGAACTCGGGACGCAGGAGGTTGTGGGCGTCGTTCGATTTAACGTACATGTCGTTCGAGTTCTCACCCTGAAAATAAAAAACATTCTGGACAACATTCACAAAAAAAGTTACTCGATATCTTTTAAAAAATTACAAAATCGCAGTTTCGCATGTGACGAAATCCACGAAAACTTAATTTCACCGAAAAGTGCGCGATAAGTGGCGTATGTGTAAAAAAACCGCAGAAATTAGTTAATTTTTATTTAGAGAGACACCGAAAATGACATAACCGCACAAACTCACCTGTATATTAAAATAAGTAATCTCCGGCGCAAGGAACGTAGGCTGCTGGGCGTAAGTTTGGTAGCAGGTGGTGAGCAATTCCTCGGCGAGCTTCATGTGACTGTTCGGCATGCCGAAGTGAACGCCGAGGGCTAGGGTGCCGGGCAAATAGCACGTCAAGTGGTCCATCTTCGGCTTGAAGTCCTTCCCGCCACCCAGCAGTTCTCCCACGAAAAGGAAACCGTTGGGAACGGTGCGTTTCACTAGGTGCTTTTCGATACCCTCGACGGCCATGATGTAGTCCTCTTTCAAACTAGATGGCAGAAACAATGGTGATTTCAAAAAAATGTTGCAATTGTTTGCTTATCCGTCAAAATTTGTAGGTTATCTGTCGTGTTTAGGTTATGTCAAAATTTTGAGGTTAGATCATATCTATCAAAAATTACAGGTTACGTTTTCAAGTTTCGGCATAAAACGTCCAATATACTCACTAGTCTAACGTCTTCCCAGTCTGTATCCACTGCTTAAGTAAATATTCGTAGTAACTGTCGCCCCTGGCCCCCAAGGTGATAGTCGAGTACGATCGGAACTGGCCGGTATTTGCATTGATAAATATAGGAACTAGACCGTCTTTCTTCTCCAGTTTGTGCACCAGTCTCGACACTTTCTCGGCGGCATTCTGAGAAATAACATCGAGTTTAATCGAATCGGAATATTTACAGTTTTATAAGGCTACCTCGTATTTGGGATCCCCCGTAGCTCGACTTACGTCCCTAAATTCCAACTGGATGGTAGTAACTTCCGATGTACTACTATCCGGGGACCATTTCGGGGCATGGGCTTTCCTCGTAAATAAGTTGATGTCCGAGAAAGGAATTCCCGATTCCGACTCGAAGCAAGGCAATAATCTGTCGGCCAAATCAGTCTAGAAGGAAAAGAGTGAATAAATAAACTCACATCAAAACTGACAAACTAAAATCGACTTCTTCATTTTTGTTACTGTTTTATTTTTTTCATTTAACACGTGACATACCTTGTGGGTTATATATCACAGAACGATCTACATCAGTAGGTACAAAGTAATGCATTGTGCTGGTAGGCATCGAGTAAAAATGACATCTGACAAATGACATAAACTTTATAGGTTATGTCTCACAGAGCCACCTACGCTAGTAGGTACAATATAATGCTTTAGGCTAGTAGGCATTGGTTGGCAATGACATTTAAGACTTTTTAGGTTACATCCGACAGCTCGACCTAAGCCAGTAGGTTGAACGGCTTTACGCTAGTAAGCATCGAGTAATAATGACATTAAAGATAATATAAAGTATACTTTGTTGGTTATATTCCACCCACACTCCAAAAACTGCTATCTTAGAATCGTTATTGAGAAATAAATCCGTAATTATAAATCCAACTTACCGCTTTTTGCAGAAACATATCGTCCTTTGAAAAGTGATATATACTAAGCAAGCCGCCCAACACTCTGATCGTCACCTCAAATAAGTTAACGTCGCGATTAACCTCAAAATGTAGATGCTTATCCACCCAGTCCCTCGCCTCGGTGTACTCTAGAAGAAAAAATACTCTCAACCGAACGAAAATATTCCGATGCTACAATATATTCAAGCGAACAACTGTTTTTCGACTCCAGTAAAGACAGAAAACTTATTAAATATGTAAACGATACCTTCTTTAAGTCCCATGATGAAGATGGTGTCCAGAGAGTCCACGATGGTAAGCCCGAGCCCAAACCAATCGTGATAGCTCTCAGTGATAGGTTTGAGGTGATCGTGTCCCCAAGCGAACTTCTTGTATCCCTTCCAAGCGTGCCTGAACGCTTTTATGACGGCTTGTTGTCGCATGGTTGTGGGGCCTGGAAAATCGCATTAGTTACGAATTTATCAAAACAATGGTTTTAAATTACCATTATCTAACCACAAATGGTAATTTGGGGCTATTATAGTTCGACCTTGGAAAGATTACAGGTGATCAACACAATTACCATTTACTAATTTATTGTCTAAATAATAACTACGTAGAATGATGCTCGAGATAACAGATTAATACTTATGTAGACCTACAGTGTGTTTATATGCTACTACATATTTTGTAGTAGTGATGCGAGATCTCAAGTGAAAAATCGAGTGGTACTCGATTATTGAGATCGCTCGAGATATCTCGAGATGTTTCGTTTATATTTTCAGTGCATCATGCATTTGAATAAAAAACAATTTTGTTCAAGAACTTATTAGATTTTTAAATATCACTTGTTCTAGTTTAACGAGCATGAAATTAAATTTAAAATAAGGAACATAGAAATTTGTAAACAACTAACCTGTGAATTTTTGTTCTACTTTGGGAGGCAAGAGCACTTGGTTTTTATTGACGCTGTTATCGATCTCTGCCCCAGCAGGCTCCTCTAATACCTGACTCTCGTGTACGACTTCGTTGAAATTGGGTTCAACATCTCTGGGGTCATTCCTGATATTCTTTAATATATCCTTTCCATTCTCGTTAGGATTCAAGTCTACAGATATAACGGCAGACTCTGGCTCGTAAGACACTACATAGACTATTATTAAAAATACCATAGCAGACAGAGTACAGACCACAGTCTTCTGACATTTCGACAATTGATTCCATTGCTGAAAAATTAAATGTTTCAATAATACATGGATATCACACGAAAGGTTTAGAAACAGATTTTCACCCACCCTCCTTAGACTTTTTGTTTTCCTTCTTTGGAACAGTGGTTCAGAAGGCGACACGTCCACAGCGACATGGTCATGATAATAATCGACCATTTCTTCACGGTAATTTATATATATTGCATAATTTCTTCAAATATTATACGGTAATTCTTTCTCTGTACCCGCACCTATCTATTTTCTTTGCCACCGCTGCTTGACATCGGAATTCGAAATGTCAATCGCACAAATAAACCCACGTCAGATTTCAGCAGTTAGTTCTGAAAACGTATCTTGATGGTTCCTCTTCTTCTTCTCTCTCAGTTATATGGTTATGGTAGAATAAATTCCCTAATTTGTTGAAATTTATACAGACAAACAACTGTCAATGGAACCTAACCTATTAATTTGTGGGGGTTTTGTAATTTATAAATTAAAAAAACATGTTATCTGTTCAAAGCATAAATCAGTCGGGTATTCCTGACAAAATGTGGCAACCCCCCTTTGTTCAATTTGAAACGACGTAAGTATAATTCATAGATTCCATATTCCCAATTTATATGGAAGTGAGGTTAGGCATTAAAACTGAAATTTTCAGCATTACCCTTGAATGAATTAAAACATTAACTAATGGAGGTATTATCTTATTCCAGACTTTGTATTATGTCTTATTTTCAGTATGGGGGAATTTTCAGTAGAACTATACTGGAAACATGCTCCTCAAACTTGCCGGAACTTCGCAGAGCTCGCTAGAAGAGGCTACTATAACAACACGATATTCCATCGAGTGATTTCGGATTTCATGATTCAAGGTGGAGATCCTACAGGCACAGGAAAAGGAGGGCTTTCTATTTACGGGCAAACGTTCAAAGATGAAATCCATCCCGAATTGAAGCACACGGGTGCCGGTGTGTTATCGATGGCTAATTCGGGACCCGACAGTAACGGGTCTCAGTTCTTCATTACGCTGGCTCCAACGCAATGGTTGGATGGCAAACATGCTATTTTCGGTAGGATTCATTCTGGGATGACGGTCATTCAGAGGATAGGACTGGTGGAGACGGATAGGAATGATAGACCGGTAGACGAGGTGAAGATATTGAGAGGAAAAGTGTTGAAAAGTTAGGATACAAGACATTTTTTTTTTTTAATAAAAAGTGGAACAATCTATTTGTTAATAGTTTAAAAAAATCCCTAATTTATTTTTGTGTATATGTAAGCAAAAATGGATTGTAAAGAATGCCATGTTAGTCACTAAAACAAATTACAAGCTGTTCGTTACCTCAATCATTTTTTAAGAATTTGTATTTAATGATTATATAACTTATGACAGTTGAGACAAAAATTGAAGGTTATATATTAACCTTGAAACTAAAGTGAGAATTCGGTACATTAGAACTACTAAGCAAATAACCTACTTTCCTTAGGAGTTTCGCTTATTTTAATTTTGATCTTTATAAATTTTAACCCATTAGATACTAATAAAACACCAAACAAAAAATCCATATCGTTTATTTTTTCTTCGGCTCTATCCGTTCTCGACAGTGAAAAATCAAAATATAAAAAAATATATTTTCTTGTAAAAACAAACAATGAGTTCTAAAACAAAATTTTAATCGTTACTTTGTATAATTAACGCAACATTATCGTACATTAAAAAACGGTATTACATCCTATATAAAAAAAAATGGTTATAATTATAAAGTGGAACTAACATTAATAGGGTACATTTGAGAAGAGATATGACACAGATTCTCCGTTATGCGTGCGCCTCACAGCCTCCGCAAACATCATCGACACGTCAATACACTAAAAAAAATACAGAATTGATAATGAAAAAAAACAAACAAAAACAGAAAAATTAAAATCTTTACCTGTACTTTGGAACAATCTTTCATATGAGCGTCCTGAGGTATGGTATTCGTCACGACGACTGCCTCGAAACAAGCGTTATTTATCCTGGAAATCGCCGGACCAGAGAAGATACCGTGAGTTAATATCGCGTACACCTTAGTCGCCCCGGCTGTGGTCAGCTTCTCCGCCGCGTGGCAAATGGTACCACACGTGTCGGCCATATCGTCCACAAGAATAGCCACCCTGTCTTTCACGTCTCCCACCAGCACCATAGAATCGACCTCGTTCGCCTTCTTCCTTTCCTTGTGGATCAGGGCGAATTCGACGTTCAGTCTGTCGGCTATGGAAGTCACCCTCTTGGCGCCCCCCGCGTCCGGGGACACTATGATGCTGTTCCTCCACTCGGAGATGTTCTCTTTGATCCACTTGAGGACTGCGGGCTCGGCGTAGAGGTTGTCCACGGGAATGTCGAAGAAGCCCTGGATTTGGGAGGCGTGCAGGTCCATGGTGATGATGTGGTCCGTTCCGGCCACCGAGAGCATGTTCGCCACTAGCTTGGCGGAGATCGGTGCACGGCTCTGCAAGAACGTCGTTAGTATAGATTACGATGGAGCCCCGGTTAGGAAATGTATGGGGGTTGTTGCAAATGCATTCTTTCTGGCCTACTAATCGTTAATCGATTAATAATTTCAATTATTCAAAATAATGGATTTATACGGGGTGTCCCAAAACTAACGAGCTGCCCCGATAACTTTCCAGGGCTTCCAAGGGGTTTGACGAATGACCTACAAGCACATATTCTCCTCCATTTAATATTATTAGGTTGACCTTGAAGCTTAAAGGTCAAGGTTAAATTCAAGGTCACCAGAATATCGATTTCTTGATATCCTATAACTATTATCAGAAACTTTTTTCGATAGGACAACCTTGAAAAGTTTTTTGGGACTTCCTGTATATAAAATGCATTTGCAAATAGGATAAAGGGCATGGTGATGGGCACAGTAAGCTTCCCATTAATGAACATTTACCCAAAAGCATGACAAAGCACGAAAAAAAGAATTAGTTGCACCGTTGGGAACACCAGTGATTTTCAATACAAGATATTCCAAATATCTGTCCATATAGTTGAAATTTGTAAATGTTAATCGTCTCAAGACACATTGCCATGTATGAAAAAATATTCAAGTAGAAATTGACATGCATGCCCACCTAAAAGCTGTATCGATTTATTATTCATTTTCAATATTTTTTTTTATCTGATTATTCATGTGGAGTTTATGTTAAAAAAAGATTGTAAATACCCATGTGATGTGATGTTAGTTTCATTCCAATTTTGCCCTAAATTTCGCCAATTTTTCTGTTTAAATTTCCATTCTGAAATTTTATTCTACTTGTACGACGTCATTAGGCGAAAAATTAGGAAATATCACAAAATAACTTCCGCACCGATTTTTTAGGTGGGATTCTATAAATTAATTGATTCCGTGTCCACCGCTAGAGGTCGCTCTGAAACCTTCATTGCTAAATTGAGCAATGTGTCACAAATTAAGACGATTTTTAGATTGCAAAACGTAGCAAATGTAATTTATACATTTAAAATTCATAACTTTTTTAATTTATAAATCAGTAATTACTAACATATAGAATTCCAAACAAAAATATTCTAAAAATTGCTACATTTGGTGCAAGATTTGAAGTTTCCGTTCATTGGCGTCACAATGCATTTAAATTTTTTATGGACTTAAATGAGGCCAAAATCAATTAAGAAAAAATATGGGTCTCACATTTTTTAACCTATTTCGATCCTGTGATGTTATTTTGCAAGTATAGTCATATAACTGCGTTTGTTAACGTAATTTTCACACTCGCCAACGATACAATACAATTTAAATAATTTAAGTATTAAATACTTCTTAAATAACATTTAATACCCCTCTAGTTATGTATTTAAAGTTGAAATTAGTGAATTAGGTTACAACACGTCAAAAAATACATATTTAACTTTGCTATCTTTATTTAAATTTGTATATGATCCTCAATCAGATAGTCCTTTTTAATGTTGGCTTATAAATCTACTCACTAGGATAAAAGGACAGCAATTCACAGTTTTTGTTTTGTAAACAGAACCAATAACAGTGATCACGATTAGATTATTGATATTACTACTCCAGTATGTACAATTTTTATCTAATCCCGGAAACCATCTGTTCCATAAATCGACCTAAAGTAATTTTCTAAAGATACAGTAATCCCGGGATGGAAATACAGAAATAGAAAAGCGAATATCTGAAACAGATTGAACTTCGGTGGAACAAATTGGAATTATTTGAAAAATAATTGCCCGAATTTCTCCGAAGAAAAAATTATTTCCCCGCCACTGGTGCAAATAAATGGAATGAGACAGTTCAAGGTCAAGCGACGAACTTAAATCTTGAGCAATGATTTATATAATAGGACATGCTGAATTGAAACAATTTATATCATTTTAAGTCGGAGTAATCAAAAAAATACTTTTTTTAGTAGCTCTGTGCTAGTAGAAGCATTTTAAGACATTTTATCTAGCACTACATAATAAAAATAATCAGCTGAGATAATTGATATCGAATTTGAGATTAATATATAAAAATTAGATTAGCTTTATAAATTGTAGGATTTCCAAGCGTGATTTAAAAAATCTGAGAGATAAGTGTAATTTTGGGCCAAAGTTTATTAAAAAAAGTAGACGTTCAACAAAAGCATAATAATTTACACTAAATAAGTTTGCAGCCAGAATTTGTTTTGTCTTGTATTCTACGATAAGAATTATCAGTTTGATATTGACGCAATGAAGAAAATTGGACCCCCAGGAAGAATTTCGTAATTTCTAACGTACATGTTTATTCGAAGTATAAGAAAGAAACATTATGAAATTGTTATTCGTAACAGCAAAATGCAGATAAAGGGTTAAATGTCATGGGTATTATGAACTGCTATCATTTCAAAGTTACAACGTTTTTTTGACTGCAAAATAAATAGGTTTATTAAAATGGTTGTGAAGATTTAACGCGACAATTAAATTAAACATATTAAGCAAATATTTCAATAAGTCACACTTATATTTTATTGATTATACTCGTTTGATCAATATTTTTGAAATTTTTCAACTTCGTAATACCAAAACTGCACAAATTATTAATTAGTTCGTTTGAATAAAATACGAGACAATTTACTGCAAAAAAAATATATCGCCTATTTTGTAAAACGTATTTATTTCGCTAATTCACTAATTTAGGTATTAATTTTAAAAATGAACTGTCTAATCTCAGTCTGAGTTTCGATCCCAACTGTAGTTATATCGAAATGCATAATGATCTAATGACAGATTTTTCCCTGGTTAGTAGAGTACGATAAACGGCGTTACATTATTATTTAATATTTCGGATAGAAACAGTGATTAGTCTCGTTACAAGTTTAGTATGTAGCAACATTCTTTATTGTTAAACGATTAAAGGCTGCAATTGTGTTTTTTTTTGTTACACTTCTCGAAATAAGTTTGGACGTTACATAAAATTCAAATAGAGTATGAATTAATGCTTCAACAAATAACTAGTTCAAAGTATGCACTTTCAAAATACAAACAATATTATCACTGTGTTTTTAATACAAAGCTAAAACAACAAATGTGAGAAAGTAAATTATTTCCTTTGCGGCATTTTTACTTTGCCTATTTGTTTATATAATTTTGTTATATATACCAGCCATGGTTTTGTGCAAAAAAAAACAAACCTTTTAAAAATAATTTACCACCAAAGCATAATTTATATGTATCAAGGATTTGTTTAATTTTCTCTAGTCATCAATTTAATACATTCACATGACCATAATGGGTGTGTTTATGCTACACATACACATCGGCAACAGATGAATGTCAAAAGGCGAGACCCAAAAAAGCTACCCCTACATTCAGCTATTTGAAATATTTTACCCTGAATTTCCATTCGATAGATTTCCACTTTTCCACATGGCGTTCTTTTTCACTCGACACATTCTAAAATAATTTTGGACGGTTTGTACAGAAGCTTTTCTAACACACACTGTAATTAACTGAAATTAGCGTAGCTTGTCGGCCATCTACAGCTAAGCGAGTCACTTTTCTACAGACTCTGGGGTAATTTCAGTCAACAGGAATTTAAGGATAAAATATAAATAAAGTTTTACTCAAGTACTGAATAACTATGAAATTGATGCAACATTTAAATAATTTATAACAGATTACCAGATTATCTAATTAATCCCGAAAATTCACTGCAAATAGTTTCAAGTAATTTATCGATTACAATTTACATTAAAATATGTGCAAATTATGCAAAGGAATATTATTACTGTAAAGAAAACTATTTATTTAATTATAAGCCTTAATTAGGTAGGTGTAAATAAAATTTTGTGCCATTAAACGATAAAGTAAAATGCTTTTTTCTTCAAAAATTTAACATTTTGCCTGGTAAATAGAATTCTAAAAATCTCAAGGGGAAGCAGGTGGTTTTAGAGGTTATATCACATAGTGTGCTACTGACTATTACTTAAAAAAAGGCATACTCACACTTACCTTATCTTTCTTGTCTTGCCGGGCGTAGGGGTAGCAGGGGATGACGGCCGTCACACGGCTGGCAGAGGCTATTTTACAAGCATTTATCATGATCAACAGTTCCATCAAGTTGTCGTTTACCTCCCCGCATCCCGATTGCACGATGTACACATCTTCCCCGCGGACCGACTCGCCGATTTCCACGCTGAAAAATCAATAAATTATTAATATACCGTACCTGCCACGCACGGCGTGGAAACGAAAAACTGCATCCAAAAAACGCATCACACACGCTGCATCATGTAAGCAAAACAACGGTGCAACGATACAATTCAAAATTTGCTTACCATGTCTCTAGATTGCTGAACTTTTTCGTGACGACTTTTCCCAGATCGATTCCCAGGCGATCCACAATCCTCTGGGCCAAATCCGGGTGCGAAGTCCCGCTGAAGACTTTGATGTTCGGCATCCTGCTCTGGAGTGTTAATTCTTGTTGATTAAGCTTCTCAAGATTGGCCCGCAGTGAAGACTTCGCACGTACGGACTCAGATAAGCCTGGCATAACTACGGGACAAGCGACCAATCATAAAGGGTACTGCGCAACAGTGCGATAAACCTCAGCGCGCAATAAGTCCCAATTATCGTTGCTCAATTTATATGTTTTTGTTGTTGTGTTATTGACGTAAACAATTAGCTACGCGTTTTCCAGCGATCGACATTTTTTTTAAATGCGATTTACAAAATTTGGGTGGTTGTGTTGTGAAATAATTCCCAATGGAGAACAACAGAAAACCTACCATTGGCGGCCCTGATTTGAAAAATGACATTTGAAATTTCACATTTCATTTCATTTTTCGACTAACTTCAGTATAAAATTAAAGTGAGAAATCAAATAAAAACTGATTTATTTTATCAATCATCGTATATAACTTACACCTCAAGATTTAGCCCAGTTGTTATGGTTGATTTTGATTCACTTACCGATTAGTTATTTATTAAATATTAGTAAGAATGGCAAACATAGCGGCTCAAAGAATAAAACGCGAATTTAAAGAGGTTATTAAAAGTGAAGAGGTAAGAAAGAAAACTGAAAAAAATTTTTGAATTATGTCACTGCTTATAATTAGCCTGCCTGTCGAAAGGGTACTCACCTTGCTCCTCAGAATTTTGCATTTCACTTCAAAATTAATGTGTTCATACTAAAAACCAAAGATGTTATGCCTTGGCAAAGAGGGTTATCATCTAAGAGCAATATATCACCACTTTGACAGTAAACAAAACATGTTATGTCGTTAAAAGTTATTGTTGTTGCCTTTTAGGTGGCTAAGTGTGCCATAAAGGTTGAACTTTTAAATGACAGTTACACGGAGCTGAAAGGTGAAATAGCCGGACCTCCAGACACCCCGTACGAGGGAGGAAATTTTATATTGGAAATTAAAGTACCTGAGACCTACCCCTTCAATCCGCCAAAGGTAAACTGCTCAAATAGGATGTATCAGTATTGATTGGAAATTGGTTCTAGATTTTGTAATTTTTGCTGCTGTTTTTTTTTGCTTTACCACGTAAAAAATCTGGTTGTAAAGGTCGGATGTGTAGTTTTTGAAGTGGTTGATGGTAAATATGCTAAAAATAATCCTACTTTTCTGTTGCAGTGCATTTATTAATCAGTATGAGGGGTGTTGTCCAATTTGGAGTGTTATAATGTAGTGTGTAGTCTGTTATTGATTAAATATTCAGCTAGGGGTTCTAATTCTGAACATAGATAAGGCAGGTGCAAAAAATGTTTTTCTTAAATGCCTTGTTAGTAATCCAAACCAGGTTGTTTTAAATGCAGTTTTGCTTTGGAGATAGTTTTGTATATTCGATAAAACAAGGTTAGGTGTGACATTAAAATGATATTACAGATTTAGAAACCTATAAATTCTTGATTTATATTTTATTGTTATTCACACAGAATCTAGGAGAAAAATTATAAATCAGATTGAACTTTCATACGTAGGCAAATTGCAAACGTATAGTTTGTGGATGTAACGATTTGATTTAATGTTTTTTTTTAATTTTATAGGCAATATCCGATATTTTGTTTTAGGTAAGGTTCATAACAAAAATATGGCACCCCAACATATCATCCGTGACAGGCGCCATATGTCTAGATATATTAAAAGACCAATGGTACGAGCGTTCTCTTTCTTACACTCGAACTTTGTCCTTCTAACGAACTTTGCTTTTCAGGGCCGCAGCCATGACTTTAAGGACGGTTCTCCTTTCTCTCCAGGCGCTTTTATCAGCAGCCGAGCCGGACGATCCTCAAGACGCCGTGGTGGCTAGGCAATACAAGGAGAATCTAGAAATGTTTCAGCTGACGGCAAGGCATTGGACGAACGTCTATGCAGGAGGTAAAAATGTGTGTGTGTGTGTGAAATTTTTCTGTTTTTCGTAGATTTACTTTAATTCCGTCTTGATCGTATGTTTATTTGTCGACTATCGTTGGATTAGCTTAATTCTGGTTTTAAGATGAAATAACATGCTAATAACATTTGTTTACTTTGACTCGGTTTAAATTTTTGAATCAAAATTAAATCAAACTTACCAGCATCTCGTATTACTGTCAATTTCTTCTTTTACGTTACGGAATAATTGACGATTTCAGGGTAATGGCTGCTTCGGTTCATATTGCTGCCGAAATATTCGAAATTATTTGACTAAATACAATATTACATGCAACAAACCTAAAACTTAGCTCAAGTAATAAAAATACCCAGTAGAGCAGCTGTAAGTTGATTTATTTTATGAATTTGACTTTCTTTGGGTCTTTTACATTGGTAGTGCAATAAAATGTTTCACGTACACAATATTTTATTGTGAAGCGAAGTGAAAATAATTGACGTTTTTAAAATTTAGTAAAAAATTCCATATTTTTCGGAACTTGTTTTTTTTAATTTTGACATTAAAATAGTGTAAATGGTGCGAATTTTCACTCACAATCATTAATTTTATGGAATGCGTATCAATTTCAGGTCCTCATGTAAATAGTGAATGTGATGATAAAATTAGAAGACTCGTAGACATGGGCATCGAAGACCACCAGGCCCGCGCGGCGCTCTCTTCCTATAACTGGGACCTCGAAAGGGCCACCGAACAGCTTTTTAGTTAGTAAATTGACACACGCGCTTGTTCATATATCCCGTACACACTCAGATATACTTTCACTAGTTCATTTTTGACGGAGATGGAGATGATGTTTATATACTTAACCATGAGTTTTCATACCTTTTATGTCTATTACACTGTACATAAACTATAAAATTAAATAAAACGAAGTATTTGCATTATTTTCCTTGTGCCTCATGTGGGAAAGTGTTTGAGAAATAGTAAAAACCAATTTATAATATCTCAAGAACAGCATACGCTAATAGGTCTCAAAGTTGATGCATTGTTAATGGCCACTGAGTACCAGTGACATTTGAAACATGACATGTTTTGTAGGTTATATCTAAAAGAGTGACCTACAGCAGTAGATACAAAGTAATAATTTGTGCTAGTAGGTCCACCTCCACCTGTAGGTATAAAACAATGGATTATGCCAGTAGGCATCATAAATTAAGTACAGTAGGCATTGCAAGCTGTGACATTTAAGATATGACACATACTTTGTAGGTTATGTCTCGCAGACCTGAAAATCAATCAATTTTACTGAATAATTACTACATTTTACCAGTTCACAAAATATTTCATTGTAATTGACTTGTTTGATAAAATTATGACCCTTTTTTAACGAAATTATGAAATATCATTTCATAACTTAATTTTGTGGTCGTATTGATTTTACAAAACCCGTCAAATACGCCTCTGCACTATTTCCCACAACTATTTCCCATGAACTTAGGCGTAGGTTGACCTCTATTGATTGGGGATTTTATTGTTTACAATACATTTAAAAGTGAGGTTAGTGGTGAATATCACAAAAAACCAAATAATAGAAATCCCGCAATTTTACCAATTTATGGAGTATTCGAATGCAGCTTACAGTAAGTTATCGATAAAAAACTTTCTCCTTTTAATCAGAAATACGCTGCACGATACTATTTAAAGTACTGAAAACTAAAATCCCGAATTTTTAGTTCCCGACGAAAATGCTATGGATGTGGATGCCCCTCAGCTCAGTGGCCAGAATATGACTGCCCAAGGTAACCCTACCGTATCCGTAAATGACGACAGATTCGATGTAGTAGTAGTGTCCAGTGTGGGTCTCCACGTAGAAGGCCCCATACCATTCATAAACCCTGAAATACCCGTAGAACAGCATGCTATAGTACAAATAGAATCTAATGATGTAGAGTCCAATAGCGGCGATACAGACCGCGTATCACCCGCTATATCTGTAGCCAGCAGTAGAGCACCGTCTCCTGTGGATTTGCCCGAAGAGAGCAACCAAAGCGAATGCATCAATTCAGAGAATGACGAGAAGGAGAGCAGGAAACGTTCCCTAAGCGAAGATGACGATGACGGTAGACTATGCCCTATTTGTCTGGATAACTGGACCAACACGGGCGAACACAGGATATGTGCTTTGAAATGCGGACATTTGTTTGGGTACAAGTGCGTCAATAGGTGGTTAGAGAGCCAGCAGAAGAAATCCTGCCCGACTTGTAAGAAGCGGGTGAATCGAAGCGATTTAAGATACATTTATGCAAAGAAACTGATAGCGGTCGATACTACCGAACTGGACGTAATGAAACAACTCTTGGATACAGCTGTGGAAGAAAAAAACAAAATTCTTATGGACATTTCGAAATACGCATGCAGGGAACACATGTTGAACCAAGAAATAGCACAATTAAAGAAACAAATACAGGAATTAACGAATAACAGATCGGATCTACACTCGTCTCAGTCAAACGGCGGTGGCAGCAGCAGTTTTAACCCCCTCAACTCGATCGTTAGACTTTTTATGGATAAATCTCTAGAAATCTGCAGGCAAGGCGGATGTCGTGTATTCGACGCTAACTGCCAACTGGACTTAATAATGACATCGATGAAATCCCCCAACAGCCTCTTCTCCGGCTTCGGCATCAGGAAAGTCAACATTTCCCAGTACAAACCCCTCGCTTTCATCCCACTCCACACCCTCCAAATCCGTGACATCACCTTCCACCCCGTCAATAACTGGGTGCTGACTGCGTCCATGGACAAATCTTTCAAAGTTGTGGACACCATCAGCAACAGCGTAATGTACACGACATCACAGCAAATGCCGCTATGGTCGTGCTGCTGGGACGCGGACAACCAATACGTTTTGTACATCGGCACTCAATCGGGCGTTGTCGTGAAGTATGATGTCCGTACCCTCCACCAGCCCGTTTGTACGTTGGCGGTAACGGGTGATATGTCTCCGGTGGTCTCGGTAGCTTCGATCCCGTCTAGTCCAGGCACGGATTTGGTACAAGGAGGGGTGGTTTCCTGCAAGCTTAATTCTTTATGGGTGTTTGAGAATTCCGGTAACGACCACGTACGTCACAGTCTTTCGTTGGAGGGACCGTTCGTGAGCATGAAGTACCAGAGCGAAACGAAGCAGCTGCTTGTATCGTCTCGACCTAACAATCGCATATCCTATTCGAGGCACACGCTGTGCACTCTAGAGAAGGTCAGTCCGTATAAAATGAACTGCAACGTCATCCACTCCTTCCAAGGCGGCGGGATGCAGAAATTGCTATCAAAGTCGTGCTTTCTCTCCGATAAGCACGAGTATGTCGCGGCACATCACGAATCGAGTAAAAGCGTTTATCTTTGGAGTATTAACACAGGCCAAAGGGTTTGTTCCGTACCGGCTCATGACGCAGTGCTCGACTTGCGAGGGATACAGAACCACAACGGTAATTATCTGGTTTCACTGACTGAAAAGAAAATGGAATTTTTCAAATTCAACTAGTTACAATTTTGAAGACTTAAACTATATTGCATTTATCGACAATATTTTTATATTACATTTTTTTATCCCATATTTTAAATAAATGTGAATTTCCTCCTTCTATTCTCTCAGATATTGTAATACAGGGTGTTTAGATGCTCACTCAATTTGTGCTTTACTATTCTTAAAAATCTTGATGTACATAGGAAATAAAATGATCAGTCTCAAGATTTGTGCTCATTGTTATTACTCATTGTTTCTCTATAATTTATTTTGATTTATTATATATTATGGTATTAGTAAATAAAGACGTTTAATATTTATTTATTTTTCCTCTTTTTTGACTACAACTCATTCTTTGGGGCAAACAACTAAAAAATATAATAAAACAGTAATACCGGCTTTTCAAACTGTGCATTTCATAAAACTCATATAAAATTTTCATTTATGAAAGTTAAAAACAACTTTACCTATACACAGTACTCTTCGCAGAACCCATTATAGACTACACCATTTGGGTTTAAATTTCGAAGGCATTTATCAGAAAATGGTCGTTAGTGACGTATCATTATTATTTATACTAATGGATACAAGTCAACCTTATCACCAACCAACCTTGACACGCTCTACGTCAATGTCATCTGGCGGTCAGCTGACCAAGTTTTTATGTAAATGATATAAAAGGGATATAAATACGGCACACCGGCGTTTAAAAACAAAACGCCCATTATTTGAGATTTTTTTAGGTTCGTCGTGTCGTGGCAGTTTTACACGTAAACAGCTTCGTTCCTTATTACCTAATTTCATATTTAACCGTGTTCTAAAAATGCCTTTACCAGACACACTAATAAATTTATTCAAGTAAGTATTAAACCACTTTTAAATAAATTTGAACTTATGAAAATTTATCATTTGCGTTACGGATATTTTCTTTAGGAAAATCGACGAGAATAAGGCGAAATATATAACCAATTTAAAAGATGCCGTGGCCATCCAGTCTGTCTCTGCGTGGCCCCACAAAAGGGACCAAATACGTAAAATGGTAGAATGGACTGCCGAAAGGTGCAACAACCTAGGAATCAAGACTGAAATCAAAGAACTGGGTAACCAGAAACTGCCGAATGGTACCGAGATCCCTTTACCCCCTGTACTGTTTGGGACTTTAGGTAGCGATCCCTCAAAGAAAACGATCCTTATTTATGGTCATTTAGACGTCCAGCCAGCATTAATAGAAGACGGTTGGGACTCGGAGCCCTTTGTATTGACCGAAAAGGACGGTAAATTATTTGGTAGGGGATCGTCAGACGATAAAGGCCCCGTTCTGGCTTGGTTACACACTCTCGAGGCATACAAGCAAATTGGTGTTGACTCCCCAGTAAACATAAAGTTCGTTTTTGAGGGAATGGAGGAAAGTGGGAGTGTCGGACTGGACGAACTGTTATACAAAGAAAAGAATAAGTTTCTAAGCAACATCGACTACGTTTGCATCTCTGATAATTATTGGCTGGGTACCGACATGCCTTGCGTGACGTACGGCTTGAGAGGGGTCTGCTACTTCCACATCGAAGTCGAGTGTGCAGCTAAAGACTTGCACAGCGGGGTCTTCGGAGGCACTGTGTAAGTTTAATTGTAACCGCTATCGCTTAAACTCACCGGGTATTTTCTAGGCACGAGGCTATGACGGATCTGGTCTACCTCCTCAATACCCTAGTTGACAAGGACGGGAAAATTAAAATCCCCGGCATTTACAACGAAGTGGAACCCCTGACGGACAAGGAGAAGGAAATTTACACAAAAATTCACTTTAACGTCGACTCGTACCGTTCCGACGTCGGCTGTAAAACGTTGCTGCACAAGGAGAAGAAAGAGGACCTTCTGATGCACCGTTGGAGGTATCCGTCGTTGTCTCTTCACGGGATCGAGGGAGCGTTCAGCGAGCCCGGCCAGAAGACCGTCATTCCTAGGAAGGTCATCGGGAAATTCTCGATTAGGATCGTGCCGAATCAGACGCCCAGCCTTATTGAAAAGTATGTCGTGGATCACGTGGAGAAAATATTTAGAGAGCACGGAAGTCCAAATAAACTGAAGGTATGTTGATTATTTTTTTTTTAATTTGTGTTTTTTAAATTTTTTGTTCATTATTTCTTGTACTTTTAATTTTTGTATTGACTTGTTACTTTTTTAACAAAATTTTTATAGGAATTAAAAATATATATTAATCTAAGTATCCCATATCTTAAAAATTTTCCTTAAGCTATTATTTGCTTGTGTTATCTTCCCTTAAAAGTAAATAACTTGGATTCGAACAAATCTATGTAATATTCAGTAAATAGGTAATAAAAAGATTTAGATACGTATAATCCTGCACAGAAAAACATTTTTGTCTTAAAATTTCAATCATAGACTATTTGTTACGTTTCAAATTTTATCGCTTTCTAATCCCTTTGAAATTTGTTTCATTTGAGAAAGATAATTTACATTGAATCCGATACCGAGAGATATTAAAATGCAATCAGGTAAAAAACAAGTCAAGTCCAAATAAGATAACATTGTTAAGTACGATACAGTTCATATTAAACATCTATCAGACAGTAACCTCTAGTATCAGATCTGGAATATAAATAGTGCACTTGCAGTTATCTTTGAGTGGTTGAAAAAATAACTAATTAAAAACCGGCAGCAATAAACATAGTTAATGTATCATTTTCTACATGTTATTCACCCTTCAGTATTACTTTTTTTATGTTATTCAAGAATCATATTAACTTCATCCTCCAATTTCGTAACTTTCTAACGGTACTCTGAATAAAATGTTAATTGAATGTTTTTTAATATCGTTGGAGCTAAAAAAAAGTTCAAATGCAAGGTGAACCGATGTTTTTATCAAACTTTACGCATAGGTGGCAAAAAATAATGATGTTTTGTTATACTTTGAAAATAGGTGTCGCTATTTTAATCATGTAATTTACTTGTCACATTTTTGTCCGGTGTTTGTACCAATTAAAATAATACTAATGAGCTGCCTATCAATGAAAGAAATATCTAAGTAATGTACGCAAATGTTTTTTAGTGTGATTTACTATCTTAAAATTTTTTGTTAGCGTAAATACTTAAACACAAAGGGTACTTAACAAGTCGCCTAACAAAAAACTCAATCAACACAAAAATAAATTGTCTGTTGATGGCTTCCAGCGATGAAAAACATTAGAATTCACAGTTAGATATACTGTCGCCAAATGCGGGACAACAACCGACCCCCTTAGCTTCGTCTCCGTTGACCCACACTATCTCCCTTCACATTCACTGTAGGTTGCCTACAATTCATGTATTTTGTAATACATAAATATTACAGTGGTGGGATACACAAGTATTAAACTATTTCAACAAATGTATTTTGTTTGAAAATGGTCGTGATCTTAAAAATTTTACATGTTTGTAAAGGTGTACATGGCGCATGGAGGTGCGCCCTGGAGGGAAGACCCCTTCCATCCACATTACACAGCTGCCATTAAGGCTACAAAGCACGTTTATAAGGTCGATCCCGACTTGACCCGTGAGGGTGGTTCGATACCCGTGACGTTAACGTTCCAGGAAGTTACTGGAAAAAACGTCCTTTTACTGCCGGTGGGAGCAGGAGATGACGGCGCGCACTCGCAGAATGAGAAAATTAACATTAGGAACTATATCGAAGGCGTAAGTATGGGAACCTCTAGTAGAACAATTTAAAAAATAGAGATTTATGATTTGGTTGTTGTTGATATAATGTTACAACAGATGTGTTTGTGGTGAAATATCCTTCCGTTTGATTAGATAAGAAATCATAGAAATAGTTGTTTTTTTTTTCTATTTTCGCACGTTTTGTGTAAATATCTAATAATATATTTTTTTCAGACCAAGTTATTGGGTGCATACTTATACGAAGTGTCCCAGTTGTAAGACAAAAGTGGGTAAACTTGGGGATATGTGCTTTATATTTTTTTAATACTTTATTTTTTATTATGGCTAAAATGGATTAAGGAATTATATATTATATTTTTGTTGTGTTTTAATACATTGCAATAAAAAACTTTGTCAGTATTTATTATCGTTTTAATTTTATATTCTTTTAAGAATATTTTATATGAGCCAGCCTCTAAAATTTATATATTGGATTTCTTCTACCTCTTCTGAATCATTACCCGGGTAGGTCAATTGGTTTTATCTATGGTAGGTCAATTGCACAAATATGATATAATTCATTTTGTAATATCAGTTTTATAGAAACCTTTTAACTGTATCTGTTAGATTGAAGAATAATATGTTATTTTCAGACAACAACTCAAAATATAACTAAATTGAAAGGAGACCATAACTAAACATCCTCAATTATTGTAGTAGTTCAAATGAATAGTTTCAAATTGAGGTTATGTGGTACCAAAATGTCAGATTTATTTGTATAAAAATGTATTCAAATTTCATTATCTACGTTTATTAACAGTTGTAGACAAAGGCATAAAAAAAAGCAAAATGAACGTAATAGCAGCGGTGAAAGCCTACGTCGTGAAAATGACGGAAGAAAGCGAGCCAGGAATGAAAGTTTTACTGATGGATAAGGAAACAACAAGCGTTATTAGTATGGTGTATGGCCAGTCTGAAATCCAACAGAAGGAAGTTTTTCTGCTGGAGAGGATAGATTCTCCCAATTACGCGAACTCTACCGGATTGAGATATCTCAAGTGTTTGGTATTCCTAAGACCAACACAGCAAAATGTGGAATCGCTATGCATGGAACTCCGCAATCCCAAGTATGGGGCTTACTACGTTTACTTCAGCAACATAATAGCCAAAGCGGATATAAAAGTACTAGCCGAGCATGACGAACATGAAGTTGTAAAGGAAGTGCAAGAATTGTATATGGATTACCTAGCTGTAAATCCACATTTATTTTCAATGGGCCTACCCACTTGTATGAACTCTTTAAGCTGGCAGCAAGGAGCTCTGCAAAGGACGGTACAAGGTATAATTTCAGTCCTATTGTCCTTGAAGAAATGCCCTGCGATCCGATTCCAAGCTAACTCAAGTCTGTGTAAGGATTTGGGAACGAGAATCGATGAAATAATGAGTAAAGAATCTTCTCTTTTCGCCTACGGACAAAACAGTCAACCTTTGCTGTTAATAATAGATCGTAGAGACGATCCTATTACACCTCTCTTAAATCAGTGGACTTACCAAGCTATGGTGCACGAGCTGTTAACGATTAACAATAACAGAGTAAACTTGTCCAACGTGCCAGGAGTCTCACCGGAACTGTCGGAAGTGGTATTATCAGCCGAACAGGATACGTTTTATGCCAAAAACATTTTTATGAACTATGGCGAAATAGGCACAAATATAAAACAACTCATGGACCAGTTTCAAGTGAAAGCCAAGAGTCATCAGAAGATTGAAAGTATCGCCGATATGAAGAGCTTCGTAGAGACTTATCCGCAGTTTAAAAAGCTCTCTGGGAATGTTACCAAGCATGTGACTGTTGTCGGAGAACTCAGTGCAATGGTTAATAAGTACTATTTGTTGGATGTGTCTGAAATAGAGCAAGAGATTTCCTCGCAAAACGACCATTCCTCACATTTGCAAAGCATCAAAAAGCTATTAAACAACGAGAAAGTAAGAAGCACTGACGCAGTGAAACTGGTGATGTTGTATGCTCTGAGATACCAAAACCATAGTAATAACGACCTCAACGGGCTTATAGAAACATTGAAAAAGAAAGGGGTCTCGGAACGATTACTTAGGAATATAGTTAATATACTAGAATACGCTGGCTCTCATGCACGACAAAGCGACCTGTTTAATGTGGAAAATGCTGTTAAAATCACGAAGAGGTTCATCAAAGGCTTGAGTGGGGTAGATAATGTTTACACGCAACACAAACCCCTGTTACACGAAACCTTAGAAGACTTGGTTAAGGGGCGGCTGAAAGACCATTTGTACCCTTTTATTGGAAATCATTTCACTAACGTCAGACCACAGGACATTATAATTTTCATCGTTGGTGGTGCTACCTATGAAGAATCCTTAACTGTGCACACTTTTAATAAAAATTATCCAACGTTTAATATTTTGCTAGGAGGGACGACCGTTCATAATTCTGCAAGTTTTCTCGAGGAGGTGGAGCAAGCAACTAAGAATATAACCAGGAGGCACACCAGAAACATCCGTAATATAAGATTCGATTAAACATTCCTTGAACATGTAATTCAACCATAAGTTATATCTATTTATATTTATTTTTTATCAAATTAATATATTTTATGTTAAGCTTCTGCGTCAGTTTATTTGGTTAGCATACAGATATTATTGAGCAATAAATTTACCACAGATAAAGGGTTTCATCATAAAATCGAAGGATTATTGATAAATTACAATTCTATTATCCTAACCTAACATTTTCGTATGTGTTGAAAATTTGTTGTTTAATAATTAAGTGTCTCAAAAATGATGTTAAAGTTTATTCAACAAATAAATAATACAGGCAGAGTTTGTTATTGCACTAAAAACGTGTCAAAGAATAAAATCTACAGCAGTACAGTGCTTTTACCAAAAACTAACTTCCCGTTGAGGTTAGAAAATAAAAAATTAGTTGAAAGGGACGAATATATTTACAAAGTAAGTTTTTTGGTAGGTATTTTAATTGTAGTATAACTAGTTTAAGATCTGTTTAAGGCTACGGAATTTGAAAATTTATACTCCTGGCAAAGAAGCCATTTGTACGAACCAGAATTTGTATTGCACGATGGACCTCCTTACGCAAATGGCCAGCCACATATGGGACACGCAATTAATAAAGTGAATATAGCATGACATTGCTGAATATCCCGAGCAATAATGTTTTTATTTTTAGATACTGAAAGACACGATTTTAAGATATCACATTTTGAACGGCAACAAAGTGCATTACGTACCAGGTTGGGACTGTCACGGGTTGCCGATAGAACTGAAGGCAGTTTCTAACTCAAGCGGGATGGACGCCATTGAAGTGCGATTAAAAGGTTTGTACAAGAATCTTCTTGAGCTCGATAAGTTAAAGTGGAATTTTTTTAGCGAGAAATTTTGCTAGTAAGACTGTGAAAGAACAGAGAGCGGTGTTCAAGTCATGGGGAGTTATTGGTGATTATAAAAACGCTTACATGACTTTTCGCCCGGAATATGTGAAAATACAGTTGCGGCTGTTCTATAAATTGTACAAAAAGAATCTTATTTATAGGGATATTAAACCAATTTACTGGTCATCGTCTGCAAGGTATGAAAGTTAATTGAGAGTCACAAGATATTTAATTATTAGTTTGTTAACAAACGTCTATTTTAGGACTGCTTTAGCAGAAGCCGAATTAGAATATAACGAAAGCCATAAGAGCCCCAGTGCGTATGTGAGATTTAAGGTAAAAGACATTCCAAAACTGAAAACGCTTAAAGATAAACAGTAAGTTAAGCTCGCTGTACAATTATAAGTATTAAATGTTATTTTTTAGAGTTTATGCAATAATTTGGACAACAACTCCTTGGACGTTGCCTTCGAATCAAGCTTTGTGTTACAACGAGACGTTATCGTACAGTTTAGTTAAAAAACCCGATCCCCTCGACACCGATATTTACATCATTGCAACTGATTTACTCGAAAGTGTATCTTCAGTGTTAAATTGTGACTTTCAGCTTCTAAATGTTTTATCGGGTAAGTCGGTTATGGTGCGAAAAGCACACTTAACTTTACCGATTTTATGCCTCAGGAGATTTACTGGCAGGCGCAACTTACACACATCCCATTTATCGAGAAAAGGTACTTCCGTTTTTAAATGGACCTCACGCAACCGCGACAAAGGGAACTGGTCTCGTGCACACCGCCCCGGCCCACGGTCCTGACGATTTCATAGTAGCACTGAATAATAGAATGTCAGTGGTAGGTTTTGATAAATCTAGTAGCGATTCAAATTCTCATAGAAATTTGTTAGGTGGACATGGTGAACGAGGAGGGTTGTTACAGATCAGAAGCGGGATCCGAACTTGAGGGGAAATACGTTCTGTCGGAGGGAACGGAGAAGGTGCTAGAACTTATAAAGCCCGATCTGATGAATTTAGGAGAGATAACTCACAGTTACCCATACGATTGGCGGACCAAGAAACCTGTGATAATTAAAGCTAGTCGGCAGTGGTTCATTGACACTAACGCCATTAAAGGTAGAGCGCTAGTAAGTTTATTTGTTTCGTTTATGTGCGTTACGTATATTTGATTTATAGTTTATTTATTTTGTTTGACGAGGGTTTTTTTTTTAGGAATTGTTAGAGGATGTGAAAATAGTTCCTCACGATAAAAGTGAAAAGTATAAAAAAAATCTCATGACGCAGATACAAAAGAGGCCCTATTGGTGCATTTCACGTCAGAGGAAGTGGGGGGTTCCCATTCCAGTGTTTTATAATAAAGACACTTCAGAGATAATAATAAACGAGTAAGTATTATACATCTTACCCGAGATAAAAATGGATTCGGAAACGGTAAAATATCTAGCGTCACTCAGACTAGGAAATATATAATCTACAAAGTATATGTCATGTTAAATGTCACTGTCAGTCAATGCCTACTGCCACAAAGTGTTACTTTGGATCTACTGGTAGGTTTTTCTCTGAAATATAACCTACAAAGTATGTCTGTACATACGTATCTTCCACCGTTTTCAATATACTCATCTTTATATACAGGGTGTATTCTATATTGTGCCATTTAATTATGTTTCATTTCTGCTTTAATTCAACTCGTAACACAGAATTGTTCATTTTTTCCAGAGATACGACAGACCACTTGTGCAACTTACTGGAACAACACGGTACAGACTTCTGGTGGAAACTGGACATGAAACACTTACTACCGGAAAACTTATGCTCCACGCCACCCGAACTCATAGAGAAAGGAGAAGTAAAAACACCTTGAAGCATATCATTACATGATTCACCTTCCAACATTTGCAGGACATCATGGACATATGGTTCGACAGCGGCATATCCTGGGCTGTAGCACTAGAAGGCGAAAAAGTGGCGGACCTTTACTTAGAAGGCGTCGACCAGTTCACCGGATGGTTCCAATCGTCCCTGTTGACTTCGGTTGCTCTTCGGGATAAAGCCCCTTACAAAACCGTATACGTGCATGGTTTTGCCGTCGACGAAAACGGCGTGAAAATGTCAAAATCGCTTGGGAATGTCGTCGATCCCGCGGAGATCACCGGCGGAAAGAAGGGGAAGAAACCTTACGGCGTGGACACTTTGAGGTAATAGTAAAAGACAACCCCAGTAAAATCAAACAATTTTTACTATTTCAATTATTGAAGCTGAAGCGTGTCAGTGCACGTCATAAGCGTACAAATGCTTCCATTTCTAAGTCTGACCGGTTGAAATTGTGCTGTCTTTATAGGTGGTGGGTGGCCTGCCATGCAAACCAAGCCTCTCTAGCTCACGTCAGCCCCACTGCGTTACAATCGAGCGCGGAAGAGGTTCAGAAAATCAGGAGCGTCCTCAGGTTCGCACTGGGCACTTTGGCTGATTACCAGCAGTCGGAGAACGACGGGAATAACCTTTTATTAATCGACAAGTACATGCTACATCTCTTATATCAATTTCACAAACAGGCGAGTAGACGTAGGGCTAACGTTGTTGTAAATATTACCGGTCTTCCCCGTTTTTAGGTCACGGAGGCAGCGAACGAGTACCAATTCCACAAGGTCTCACACGCGGTGATAAATCTTTTAACGAATGAAGTGTCTGCATTGTATTATATGGCGATTAAGGACCGTTTGTACTGCGACGGGGTTGACAGTACGACGAGACGTGCGGCTCAATACACTCTGACGCAAATTTTCGAGATCGTGACTCGGTCTATCGCTCCAATAGTGCCTCATTTGGCAGAAGAAATGTACCTGCATCTACCGCAGAGGGAGAAGACGTATTTCAGAAGCGCGCACGCCATACCCGCTTCGGAGTGGGAAGACGAGGGGGTGAACGGACTGATGCGGACGATTTTAAGGATCAAACGGGACGTTAACAAGGAATCGGGGACTGGTACCGCCCACGTCGATGTATCGCTTCTTTTTTCAAAAAAATTTGTCGGTTTCATGAAGGTAAGAGGCTTACGTTTACTTTTTAATCGACGAAATTGAGCTTCCGCTTATGTTTCGTTAAAAATATAAATTTTTAAACACGAATCCACTTGCGTTTCGTAAAGAACTGAAAGATGTGTTCCGACCATAGACGGGGGACAATGAAAGGTTCGATTTGACATAAAATTGTTTTAACTTCGTATTGGTGGACGATTTTAAAAAAGGGGACAAAAAAGTTAGGTTCTTAAGATCGTGAATAATTTTTTTCCGTTTCAGGATACGATATCTCTTCCTGAACTACGAACGCAGCTGACGGACATTCTGCAGGTGTCCGGCGTTTCGGTTTCTGAAGACGTCGCATTGACGGAAGACTACAAGCTCTGGACAGTGAAAAGTTCGAAAGCCCTTTGTCCGAGATGTAGGAGGGTGCAGTCAGACAAGGAGGACGAGCTGTGTAAAAGATGTTACGATGTACTTAACGCTTTGAAAGACAATAAAACGGCTGCGAGCAATTAAGAAAAACAGTATTTTATTCACAATTAACAACGAAACAAACTATAACGTTTGAACTAAGAATATTTATTTGTTAACGTTGGTTTTCGCCATCCTTTTCATTTTCATTCTTTGTTTTATCAGCTCGGACAGTCTGCGGTCCTCTCCTTCCACGCTGCTGTCGCTGTCCCAGTGACGTACCCTCTTTTCTTTGTCACTAGTGGAAGTGCTGCTCGCTTGTTCGTCTTGTATGTTCGTGTCGGCGGCCTTCCTCTTCTTTCTTAGTTTATTGGCTTTGATCTGTGCCACTTCGGCTTTTAATTTTTGTATCTCGCTGTCTAACTCTTCAATATCGATATTTTGTTGTGCAGACGTCTCTTCCGATCTATTCTTCAACTTCTCCAATTCCGCAATGAGGGAATCGGTGTCTGTTTGTAGTTTTTTATTCGTCCGTTCTCTAGTCTCGATTTCCTCGTGGCCTCGCTTTAATTTGTCTTCGAGTTCCGACGTTCGCTTATCGTAGTCCTGTTTCAACTGCCGATGACTCGTTTTGAGTTCTTCTTTTGTTTCTTCCTTTTCTTTTAATTCCGAGCTTAAATTTGGGTCCGTTTTATGTCCGGCGAGGAATTTCAAAATTTCTTGTATGGATTCTTGTTGGACCTCGATTTTGTTTTTAAGCGCACTAGTCTCCTTAAATAACAACAGTTAAATTAACATAAAACTACGTATGTTTCAACTTACTGTCTCTATTTGCTGTCTAGCATCCTCCTGCTGTTTGCATTTTTCTTTGATTTCCAAAAACAACTCTTTTCTGCAAATTAAGTTTTTATTATATTCGTCCTCCAAATCTGTTAAATTAATTTTTGTACTGTTCATTTCACTCGTGTAATCACTACATTCCTTCTCTTTATTTTTAATTTCTTCCTCGACTACTTCAATTTTCCTGGATATTACATCGATATTTAGTTGACATGTATCAATGATTGTTGTACTCTCATTAATTTCAATTTCACATTCACTAATCCTAAAAAAAAATAAGTTATCACTTGCTTTATTTATAATTTATTTCCATTTTCTTACTGCCGGTCCAAATCTAACACAGTAGCTTCACTTTCACTTTCCAATTTCGTTTTAAGTTGTTTTGCTTCCGCTAGTGATTCCAAAAATTCTTCTTTTTCGTTTTTACGGCACATAATATGTTCTTGTAAATCTTCTATCTTTTGTTGTAATATCTTTTCTTCGTAATCCAAAACTGCCGATTCACTTTTAACGCAGTGTTCCTGACGTTCTATTTCCTGCATTAATATTTTTATTTCCGCTTCTAGTTCTTCATTTTCCACAGCTAACGTTTTGGATTCCAATTCCTTTTCCCTACCGACTTCTATTTCTTCTTTTTCTAAATCCTCTAGCTTTTGTGTCAGGGCTATCTGATTTATTTTATATTTGTTAGACTTTTCCTCCATCATCTCTTCATTTCTATTCAACAATTCTTCGTTTTTGGCCAGTTCCGCCTCGTGTAAATTAAGATCCGAGTACAGTTCCTGATCGTAGCGATAAATTAGCTGGGCGAAACTTAGCAATTGCTGGTTAAACTTTTTAATATTATCTTTCAAATGCTGATTGTCTTCTAGTTCCACTAAGTTTTTATTTCTTAGTACCCTTATTTCTCTCAAATTGTCCTTTATTTGTTGATATGTGGTATTATTCTGGTTGAAACTTTCGCACAAGAGTGATACCTTTTCTTCAGACTCGTCCTGTAAAAGTAGTTTTTGTTAAAATTAACAATAATCATGTTAAATGGTGAAAATCTTACCAACATTTCCAGAACAATTCTGGTTTGGTCCAACAAATCCTTTTTTGCCATCCTTAACAGAAATAATTTATAATATCTGCCAGTCTTATTTAATATCTGTATTAATATCTCTTCGCGTAAAGGATCAAATAATTGATTTATGACACAAATTATCGTTTGTTTTCATTGCTTTGTTTTCGATTTCAAAATTTAAAAGTAGGCATTATTTCCAAGTGGTAGGCATAAAATACTGTAGGTTAAAAGTTCTTTGACGTCGAAAGTTGAGGTTAAGTGTTGTGGGCCAGGTTTTGGAATTTGAAATTGCAAATATTTTTGTAAATTACGATTGTGAGTGTAAATAAAGTGCAAATATGATTTTAAAACGAATTGGTGGTTTGATAGAGCCACTTAAAGTGATCTGTGTTCAAAATGTACAGTGCGTTGGTGCGTTTTCGTACGGTTTTGAGGTTAGATGTTGAAATAATAATAAATATGAAATATTAAACAGTTTTGTATTATAGGCCTCTCGTAGTATCTCCACCACTGGAATCAACTTGTTGGAGATTGGGGCGGAATCCGAGGGACACGACAAAAAGAATATCAGTAAAGCTATGAAGGCATACCTAGAACGTGCCCGAGAACATGATGAGTTTATGAAGAAACAAAGAGAAGAGTATCAAATTGGCAAGAGACATCTGGCAAATATGATGGGAGAAGACCCAGAGACTTTTACCCAGGGGGACGTCGATGTAAGTCGTTTAAATATGGTGAAAAAATTATCTATAATTATTATTTTAGAATGCGATAGAATATCTGTTTCCGTCCGGGCTGTTTGAAAAAAAAGCAAGGCCGTTTATGAAGCCTCCAGAAGAAGTTTTTCCACAGAGGAAAGCAGCGGAGTTCGATGAAACTGGTAGGCCCCATCATTTCCTTTTCTATACAGGCAGACCAAATTTTTATCAAGTTTTACATGTAAGAATATTACTATTACCGTTTATCCAAATTGAAATAAATATTTTGTAGGATACTGTTCAGCATATAAACGATTTGTATAAATTTGAGGACGTAATGATTAGTAAAAATCTCAGGCCTGATAAGAACTTGGAATTGTAAGTTGTTTTCAAATCGTTTGTACGTAATTTGTATTCTATCGTTGATTTTAAAGGGATTTGTCTGGATATCAGTGGATAAGCAAAACGGATTTAGAAGCTAAACTGGTCGAACGGATCGGCGACAAAGACTACGACAGTTTAATAAACGCCTTGGAAAGGTTATGTAATCTGCCGTATTCTTACAAAGCAAAGGACTTTATTCTTCAGTTCAAGAAACCTCTCATGAACCAGATACAAAACTTTGACGTTCCCAAACCAAAGTACGATTCTGAGGGAAGGGCATACATTACAACTTATGGTACGTACGAGGGAATAACTTTTACGATACATTGCTGAAACTTATTTTTTGTTTTAGAATGCAGGAGAAAGGCGGCAAAGGGCGATGTTACAGTTAGAACACCTGGTACAGGAAAAATCACGATAAACGGGCAGGGTATCACTTATTTTCAAGACGTGCAGTCTAGGGAGCAGGTAAGCAGTAAAAAACGTATATGCCTTTCGTGGCGCATGAAACTGAAAAAAATACTTCTCGGAAAATCGTTTTTTTTTGCGTCAACAATATTTCTAATCACATTTTAACCCTCAAAGGTCACACTAGTGCGAATTTGCACCGTTTTTTTTTAACAGGTGGCATTTCTCACGTAGCAGCTGCCGCGGGTACTCCCCACCACGACAATTCCTTAATAGCCCAAACAGTCGAGGCGTACCACAGTTGGCCTGCGTGGCAGTCTGTTATTGTCGGCTAAACTAGAGAGTTTGAAGAGTCAATCGGTGCGAATTGGCACTAGTATGACTCATTTTTTTCTTTTAATCTAGAAATAAAGTGAATTGAAATGCAAATTTCAGATTTTTTTTCACCTCAATTTACATGTCGAATAGATTAGAAAATTGTTTATTTAGTTATTATTAACAATTTTTGAAACTTTTTTTTTTAAAATAATAATTTAATTTTAACATGTAGGTATTTGTCAATATATATAGGGATAATATTGTTTAAATTAATATTTTTATACAAAAGAGTGCAAAATAAATATCAATTTACAGGAAACGAACCAAAAATACAACTTGCAAAAATGCCTATATTCGAGATACCGGGAAAAATCGATAATATCATTTTATCAATATAGGGTATTTTTTTCTTAAAAATGTAGACTTTGAGCTTCAAAATCCTTTTATTACTTTTTCTCTAGCCATTATTTATAAAAAAAATACGAATTTGAACAAAAAAAAAGTCATTTTTCGAAAAATGTTTTATTTAATCGCATTTTTTATTAAGAAATTATTTTTTTTTCAAAACTAATTACCTCATTCGATTTCTCGGAAAATTTTACCCCAGTTTTGATATAAATACGTTGTTTTCGTTAACAAATAAAGAAGACATATAAAAAGGTACAAAATCCCAATTCGCTTAAGTGTGACCCTTTTGTTTGTTTTCGTCGCCTTCCATGACTAGTGATATCATTTGATGTATGTGAGACCCTGCCAAGTATGTGGGCTAGGCCCTAACGAGTGGTATGACGTCATAACGTGGCTTCTGTGCGTTTTCCTGAGTTCAGTTTTCATTAATTATTTCGAGGCAAAAATTGTTGAAAAAAAATTATGATTTTTTGCTCTACGTTGTAAATTTTTCCGATATGAATTAAAAAAATGCACTAAATGAACGCAATTCAACAAAAAAACTGAACAACGCAGTAAATTTACATAAATTAATTAATTCCTTCCTGAATTTCTTTGTGTGTAAAACCCCGCGAAGCAACTTTTACAGTGTCGTGTTTTTTTGTACGGTTTTCGGTATCTGCATCCGTTCTAACAACTACGGTAAAGTTTCGGTACCGCTGACGCGGAAAAGTTGAACGCCGCTAGTCGCGGATCGGCAACAGGTGAGCGACAAACGAAAGAAAACGGCTAGAACAAGTTACAGGCGCGGGACCAACAACCGCCCGCGAAGAAGCCGCCTCCGGCACACCTGATGCAGCCCGGATAACGCGCTCGGCCATCTCTTGTTATCGCGGTTTTTATTAACCATCGCGGTCTCACGTGCTCAGGCTCGGGGAGCCCCACCACCTCGTCGACTTAAGAGAGAAGTCTTTATAGGCAATTTAATAATTTGCGTTATTCGCAGTTAGCCGTGTCCTGTGTACAATTGAGAGGAAAAAAAAGGACGATTTTTTACGGCGTTGATCGCGAAAATTCCGCGGATTCCGTAACGTGGGAAAGAGACGGATCGATCGCGATCGATCTATCGGCGTAATGTCGCTTTTGTGCCATTCGAAGTGATTTCATCTAATTGTACGATGGTATTGTGTGGGGAATAATTGACAATGAGGCCAGTTGATGCGGACTGAGGACAGTGAGCGAGGATAACTGGAATTTTTCGTGGGAAGTTGCCGACAGAAGCTTTGGTGGTGAGTACCGAACAGATTTCTTTTTTTTTTTGTAGAAGTCTTGAATAATTGGATCTGTGCTGAAACGTAAGAGGTCCACTTACAATTAGATCTTACACCAAAATAATATTTTAAAATTTAGTTCTTGTTATTTTAAATGTTTAAAATGCATCCTAAATTTGAAAGTTCGCGACACTTTCCAAAATTTCTAAAGTTTGTACATGTTCCTTAAAGTATACAGGGTGTTTCTCGGCGAACTGACAACTAAAAAGACCGGCATCGAAATTTGTGGATATACCGAGTGGTTTTTGAATTTCCCCTAAAACTTATTATTATGGTAACTTTTTTTTTTGATATACACTGTTTGCCACTGATGGTCGACAGATTTGTGAGGTCAGAATTTCAAAATTGGGAGAATTCTCATTAATTTTTGGGACACTCAGAAAAGATCAACCTGTATATTTTTCTACTATTTCAAAAAGCATGCATTTGATTTTTATCGAGTTTTGCTCAATTCTTGAATTAACAATAAAACTCTAATACACAAAGTACTTGGCTCAAATAAATTTTCAAAACATTGTTAAAAATTATGACAGTTTCTCCGTCTTTACATATCGATGTCTAACTAATTTTAAATGAAAGCACAACATCGTGGTCAAATATGTTTCAGTAAATATTTTCACAATATGTAGGTACTACAAACGCAACAAACATTATTAAATTAAAAATACTGCTGTTTCTTTTTTATATTTGTTCGAGTGACCTTCCATGTTTGTCACCAAAACATTACGGAATGAATAATTCATTAGAAAGTCAAAAACAATCAAAGCACAAGAAGCGGAAACGTTAAAAACAGTGCTATACACGAATTAATCTTGATTATTAATATTTATCTGGACGCGAATAAACAAATCGTTGAAAGTTTCAGTTGTGTAAAAAATTGGTCCTACCTCGAGGGTTAGATCGTAAAAGCTTGGCCTTCAGTTTTTTCAACTCCCATTCCGATTTTACCACTTTGAATGTTCAGCTATTAGCTGTCTTTAAAATACCTCTATAATCGCGTAAGTGGCTTAAAAATTGTCCAGCGGAAGAATCAGCCTACTTTACGCAAATGCTCTCATTAGGTTTCATTACCTTTTATTAAAAGAAGTGAGGCAGCTTCGTCGCGGATAGTACGCAAAGCACTAGAGTCGAAACATTAATGAACTATTTACATATTGAACACATCTTCAAGGCTGCGAAATGTGCTCACTAAGTCATTAATTTTAAAAACAAACGCAAAATTATGTTTTGCTCGGAATATCTGAAGCCCGGCCCTGATCATATCTAAAGAGACATGAATATTAAGTACTGGCATAGGAATTTGTTCTATTTTCATAAAATGAGTGAAGTGAGATGCCTTTTTTGAACAGTGTCAATGAACGGTTGTTGCCTCATTGCAACTTTTATTTATTGTAAATATACCGTATAAATAGCGGTATATTTTCGGCAACTAGATACCTAGTTCAAGTACCAGCTTAATCGTCAAATTACAGTTTGGCGTTTTTTTAACGAGATTTCTTGAAATGTCGTAATGTTCGATTACAACAGCGCCAAATTTTCTTTTGTTTCAAGACACAACAATTTTTTTGTAGTTTTAATTCATGACTTTATTAATTTGATTACGTTCGACCTTTTTATTTTCGAGGTTGACCCAACGAAGGTCACATTTGCTTAATAATTCTGCAGTGAATCACATCGCGATTGAATTAGGAATTTTTCGAGTCAGTCAATGAATGTGTAACATAATATCGTGTTTATAATTCGTTCGTCGAAGTTACAAGAGCATTATTAATGTAACAATTTAAGGGAGACAAGTTAAAAGTCCGTTCATATAGTTTCTTTCAAAGTACCTTTCTACTATGTATTTTTTGCGTTGCGTGACGTTTTGAAATACATATTCAAAGTTTTCAAGGGTTATTTTTGAAAAATGAAACACACTTTTTGTATGACTGATGATATAACAAAAATAGTATGTTAAACATCGTCGACATGAGGTAACAAACATTTAAAACCAATAACGTATACAAATCAAGCTACTAAGCAATTTCTTAAGGTTGTTGCGATACAATATTTTTTTTAAACAAGCACCTAAATATTTTGAAATAGTCAAGGGAACAACGTCTTTCTTGTTTTATAAATAAAGAACTTGTATCTCTCTTTTATAATCGTGTTTACAGACATTTACAATTCCTATCTAGGACCAGTAAATTTTTTTAATATTTTTCGATGGTTCTAAATTTTTGGACCCGTTTGTCGTGCCCAGACAGAGACGGCCCTGGATGTCATCTATTGAAGAAAAATGCCCAAACCACATATCAGATGGAACAGGAAATTAAATAATCAGCATAGTAGCGTTTCGAAGAAATTTAAGTCTGTGTGGCTATTTTATTGACAGGGCTTGGTTTTTTTTATTAGTTTAAGAATTTTACGCGCGAGGTACAATGCTTTTATGAGATCTTTTATTTGATCTTGAAATATCGGAATTATGGTAAATAATCTGTGGTACCGAAATTCTGGAGGATTGATGTTCATTGGTAAGGTAATAGCATTGAGTTATATGATAGTTTTCCCAAACGTGACAGCAAATTTATCATTTTTCCAATTCTCGTTTTTTAATGTAATCTTTGCGCTCGTCTATTCTAATTTTTGCAGGTCGAGGGGCCTCTCCGACATAATGTTTATTGTATTTCACAAGGTATGCTATGTATCCAATTTTTTTAATTTTGAAAATCATTATTTGCGCGCGTCTTTGACAAAAAAGTTCGTAAAGTAGGTATTAGTTGTCTGAAAACTGTTATAATTCTAAAAATATATACTCTTGCGTCAAAATCATCAGTGAAGGGTCATTTTTATGAAAATAGTTTTGTCTACCCAGTGATTTTAAATTTTTTTTGTATCACTTGAAACGGAAATTCGTTAAAACATTTTTTTAATAAACTTTCCAACAATATTTTAACAAAAAGAAAACTTCATACACTACACTCTTACACTATGCACACCCTGTACAACCATCTCCGGGTTTTTTGTTTAGTTGTTATATACACTGACGATACTTTGGTTTTTGTTTATTTTTTTACGTAGAATTTGTCCCGGTTCATAGCACAATTCGCGGCACATACCACAAAAAAACGCGTTCAACTCATCAATACCTTTTTCTGCGGTCGCTGGTGCTGTGACGTAGCCTCCCATCCTCCTGAAATTTTTCTCAAACAACCGACGACGCGAAGGTTAACAGAAAGATGATGAATACTTTCCTGAAGTCGTTATCCACTTAAACCATTAACTAATGCCTATTAATTCGCTCGACCCCGGATTGAATTTGTCTCGAAACCAGAATTGTCGTAATTAGATGATACCCTGGTGTTTTGAGCTGTAGTATGCGTGACGATACGGTTTGATCGACCATAATATAGAAATGGATACGTTAGTGGTTTTCTCTAATCTCATTTTCCGTGTGGTTTGTTTACAAATCCGCATAGTGAAACTCTTATTAATGCCCCATTAAAGAGGTGTCTCTTAAGGTGAAATCAGTTCCAGCGGAAACGTGTGCAAGAGAAATTGATTTGATTTGGAATATTTCTTTGAATCCGCATGTAAAATTCGCTTTTGGCAACACTTGAATACAGTCTAGTTCACTAAAAATGTTAAATATACTTAGAACCGCTTGAAAGAGAAACACCGTTCGTGAAAATAACAAACCAGCATAAATACGTCAAACCGTCACGCCATTACAGAAAATATTAAAACTGCCCAATAGTAACGTTTAAAGGATGAAGGAGCAAGCCATAGATTAAACAAAAACAATGTTTCTTCATTCATTTTCACCATTAGTTCAAGTAAAATTAAACGAATAAAACATTAAATTTTTGGGACATCCTATATATGTACCTACGTAACAAAAATGTAGGCAATAAGTGAACGGTAGCTGAAAACCCGATTCGCGAAAAGGAACAAAACATACTATTAAATTAGTTATGCACTTTATTAAACTCGTTTTAATCCGAACTGGTTTAGAGTTTCCTGAATGCCGATCGACTTGATTTTTTTAATAGAATTTTTTCAGAATATTAAAATGCAAAACTAAGTACTTCCACACCTTGCATTCACGTACGTTTGAGACTTCTGGAATTCGAGATTTCTAACGCTTTCTCTGAAACAAACAGGCGCTGGAAACCGATCTTTGTATCTCCATTTGTACTTGGTTTGTTATTGTATTATTACAATGGTGCATAATTAAGGTTTTAATTGATAAAATTATACTTTTTCCAAGGTAAAACAGCGAGGACCAATTATAATACACATATTAACTATGTAGAGTAAACGGTATAGTATGCGTTGTGAGTTTATATCGAATATATGTCTGTATATTGAATTTTTTTTATTGTGTTAACGATTACGAAGCTATAACAATAAGTAGTGACATAAAAATTAGTAAAACAAATACGTTTTGTAGATGTACTTAAGACGTACGTACTTGTTTATTATATTTTGTGTTAATTACAACAAAAAATTAACGCTAATCAAAGCCTCGATGTTATTTTTTTTATATTTATATAAATATGAATTTCTCTCATACCCAGTCCCATCATCAGGATTTCCCTAAATTTTTTAGTAGTTTTATCGGATTAAATTTATTACCTACCGAAAAGTATAAGAATAATGTTTACCCAAACCACGTTAACATGTAAATTAAGTAATTATCTTTCAAGTTTATTACATTTTACCTCTGCGATCCGTTAAACCGTGAAATTAAATTAATTCCTTTGTACGGCGTGGTCAGCAGGGAACTATGTATGTATTTAACTTTCATTTTATTGTAATGCGTCGTGTTTCCTGTTTGTTACAGCGTCGCGTACATTGGTGACGATGTTGAGGCTGTTTTAGATTTGGCGTGAAGAATAGCGCGTTTCACACGGATGGGATTAATTCGCAGGTTTCATTAAATTACAAATAAAAAATGTGACTTATCAGCTATACATACAGGGTGGGCCATTAGTATAAGAAAGTAAAATAACTCCCTTGTTATTCATAATACAGAAAAAAAGTTTATAAAAAAGTTGTACAGAATCAGAAACATAAAGGACAAAATTAATTTGAAACGTACAGGGCGATTAGGGAAAACGGGACACGCCATTACAGTTTTTAAATGGAACATCCTGTATATTTTTAAACATATGGATTTCTGAGAAAATTCTATATATGGCAATATAAACAGTTTAACATTTTAGTGCGTGGTTGCCAAGTTATGTAGAAAATTCTTGGAATTTTGGAAAAAACATGACCTCGAAGAAGTTGTATTAACTTTCAACTACTAACATTTGGAGCAAAAATATTTGACAGAGTTATAGGCAAATGTTAGGCAAAGACTCCTATATTAGATAATATCGATATTTTATACAGGGCATTTTTTATAATTCGATCACTTTTAGAAAGTTCAAACTTAATTTTCTAAATTTTTTCAAATCTATTTTATTCGCATATCAGTCTACTTCAACTTTTATTAAGTCTGTTCTACACCTAAAGTTAGTTTTTAAGATATAGCAACATTTCTGGAAAATCCTAATTTTTATTATTTTCGTTCGCACGAAATGGCTTTGGAAAAAACTGCCACATTGTGTCAACTCGCCAGTTCATAATTTATCATTCCATTTTCAGTTGATTTTATTATTTAATATTTATTTGTGTGTGGTATTCTATAAAATAATAAAAATTAAGTTTTTTCAGAAATGTTGCTATATCTTAAAAACTAACAATTTTAGGTGTAGAACATGCTTGATAAAAGTTGAAGTGGACCGATATGTGAATAAAATAGAACAATAAAATACAGGGTGTTACATTTGAAAAATTTTAGAAAATCAAGTATTAGCTAATATTTTGTCTAACATTTGCCTATAACTCTAATTATTTTGTCCCAAGTGTTAGTAGCTGAAAGTTAATAACAACTTCTTCGATGTTATGTTTTTTTCAAAATTCGAAGAATTTTCTACATAACTTGGCAACCCTGCACTAAAATGATAAACTGTTTATATTGCCATATATAGAATTGTCTCAGAAATCCATATATTTAAAAATATACAGTGTGTTCCATTTAATAAATGTAATTTTTGGCGTGTTCTGTCTTTACTCATCGCCCTGTATGTTTCAAATTAATTTTGTAGCTTAGGTTCCCTGATTCTGTACAACTTTTACATAAACTTTTTTTCTGTATTATGAGTAACAAGGGAGTTATTTTACTTTCTCACACTAATGGCCCACCCTGTTTATTAACGAAGATTATTACTTACAATGATTTGCTTTTGGTGGGCTACAATTTTTGCAAACATTAACAGTCTCTAAGCGAGGAAAATTTGTTAAGATGCTAAGGTCTTGCAATTTTTTTTTGATGCTAGATGTTGTATACCTTTTTTCAACATTTACGGACGATTTATATTGTCAATTTGTTTTTAATGGAAAACTTTTCTGTCTCGGATAATCGACGTCATTTTAGTAATGTTTACAGTGAATTAAATGCTAAAATTAAGGATTATGCATATCTAAGCAGCAGAAATCTTTTAAATTAAGCAATAAAAACGTAATTAAATTTTGGTTTTTTTGCTTATCAGCAAGATCATAACTTATTTGATGAGTTATATTCATTTATGTCAATGATAGTAGTAAATATTCCAAATTAAAATCTATATACGAACATTCAATAATATAATTTTAAAAACTCAAAAAATAAATAAAACTGCTTACTAATCTGGTAGATTTGAAATATTTTTTAAAATCCTTTCAAGTTTTTAATAAAAAATGTTTGTTACTATTTTCTGAAAGCACTGCGTTTAGTTTGTGAATGTCAGTGTCGATGGCCACTGACATTGAACTAATTTAGGTGAATCACCTAATACCTCTGACGTGATTTGACAACAAACAAAAAACAAACGGTCAACGTTAATTTAATGAAGTATTAGTCTTTGACCTTCATTGTTAAATGTTCTGTGCGAGATTATGGAAAGACGTAGCACGCGTGGTTATTTCAGGTTACATTGACTTGTTCAGCGGCGGGGTATGAAAATTACGAAAAAAAATCAATGGAAAGAAATTTTACGATGGAATTTGACAAAAACTGGTATATTTCTAGAGATCAAAGTTAACCTTCGTATAAATATGAGCCCCCAGAAAAATTACGTTATGTCTACCAATCTAACTTGGTTAATTTCTTGGTAAATTTATGGGTTCTTAATTTGGTAAAACGCGAATTAATTTTGCATTTGTAATTTAACAGCAACGTCATTGTTTTCATTAAAATCTCTATCCCTTCCAGGTAAATGGTTTCGGCGTCGGAAAACCACAAGTCCTTCGGGATGGACAACCTGGGCTTCCAGGACCCCACCGCGAAGCGCAAGCTGGGCCGTTCCGTCAGCGTCAACGCCCAAGTGGAAACCGTCCCGCACTACAGGAACCAGAACTCCAACACCCTCCTGCGATGGCGGCGCACCGTACGCGAGGACCCCGAGGTCATGCTGGAGGAGGAACTGCCCTCCGACGAGTACGAGTACATGGAGTGCGGACCCTCGCCGCCCGCCGACCACACCCCCAACATTTACGAGAGCTTCGAGGAGTTCTCCACCAGCGAGCTGACGGTGCAGATCTGCCACGACACCATCAAGATGAACCTGTTGGAGCACATGAAGGTGTCCTCGGGACGGCACCAGCTCCTGGACGACATAGAAGGCAAGAAAACGACGCCCTCGAACCTGGAGGACGTCTTTTGCGGGGCCTCGAAGGTGGAGGTGAATATAGCGCTGCTGTGGGCGTCGTTCATGAAGCGGTGGGAGCTGTTGGAGGGACTCATCGGGTTGGGGGCGCAGTTGCGCTACCACGAGCCCAGCCAAGGTCTGAGTGCTTTGCACTTGACGGCTTTTAGCGGGTGCATCCAAGGCACCCAGTTCTTGATCGCGCGAGGTTGCGATGTCAACGCTATATATAAGTGTTACACCCCTTTGCACTGCGCGGCGTTTGGCGACAGCCCAGACACCGCTATAATACTCCTTAATAACGGCGCTAGGGTGCAGGCCCTGACGAATAGTCCGCACAACTGCCACGAGAGTGTGCTGCATTGCGCGGTCCGCGCCAACGCCATCGCCTGCGTCAGACTGTTCACGCACGAAGGTGCCGACGTTGGACAGATGGAATTCTCGGGAATGACCCCCATACACCTGGCTGCGGACTTGGGACACGGCCAGTGCCTTAAAATACTCTTAGAAGCGAAAGGCATCAACGTCAACGCCAGGACCAATGAAAAAGAACAGACCCCCCTACATTTAGCCGCGGAGAGCGGCTACATGGACTGCGTGGAGATTTTACTGGAGAAGGGGGCGGAAGCCAACATCAGGAACCACAGGGCGCAGACACCGTTGCATCTCGCCGCGAGAGCGCAGGCGTACGATTGCGTCGAGTTGCTATTGAGGAAAGCCAACGCGGACCCGAATATCGGGGATTGCGACAAGAGGACGCCTCTACATGCCGCCGTGTGTAAAGCGGCGCGTTCCTACGACATCATAGAGATCCTGGTGAGCTACGGAGGCGACGTCAACGCGAAGGACCAGTACGGCTATAGCCCTCTTCATATCGCGGCGCTCAACGAGTTGTCGCAGTGCGTGGAGGTCCTGATCTATCACGGCGCCGACGTCACTGCTAAATCCAAATTCGGCATGACTGCCTTGGGTATCATCACCAGGAAAACGCCAGCTTCCTTGGCTATGGTCACGCAGAAGCTCGATTCCGCCATCACGCTGCATCACCACCCCGAGTCTTCCAATCGAGAAGTCGAACTCAGGCTAGATTTCCGGGGGATCCTCCAGTACTGCCACCCTCGCGAGATTAGCTTCCTGAACACCTTCGTAGACGAGGGACAGAAGGAAATCCTCCTTCACCCTCTCTGTTCGGCGTTTCTCTACCTCAAATGGGAGAAGATCCGGAAGTACTACATCGCCCGCATGCTGTTCTGCTTCATCTTCGTGCTAAGCCTCTCCTTGTACGTGTTAACGGCGCTCGCCCACAATTGCTACAACCACGGCAAGAACATGAACGACACCCAGCCGCAAAACGTCATCGAGCTGTGCGAAAAGAAGTCCATGATGGGGCATATGCTCAGGAACAACCCCTTCGTCATCGAGATGCAGTGGTTTGCCTTGGTGGGCATAACCTGTTGCGAGATATTGAGGAAGGTGTATGGCATAGCTGGATACCCCACTGTGAAACAGTATCTGTCCCACCCGGAGAATATCATCGAGTGGACGGTCATCGCGAGCGTCTTCGTCATCTCCTTCATCTACACCGGCAGGACTTACACGTGGCAGAACCACGTGGGGGCGTTCGCGGTGCTCTTCGGTTGGACCAATTTAATGTTGATGGTTGGACAGCTCCCGGTTTTCGGTTCCTACGTGGCGATGTACACCCGCGTCCAGGGGGAGTTCGCGAAGCTCCTTCTGGCTTATTCCTGCTTACTCATCGGTTTCACCATAAGTTTCTGCGTGATCTTCCCGGATTCCTCAACTNATAGTAGTAAATATTTCAAATTAATATTTACATACGAAAATTCAATAATAATATATATATAATTTGAAAAACTCAAAAAATAAATGAATTTGCTTACTAATCTGGTAGATTTGAAATATTTTTTAAAATCCTTTCAAGTTTTTAATAAAAAGTGTTTGTTACTATTTTCTGAAAGCACTGCGCTTAGTTTGTGAATGCCAATGTCGATGGCCACTGGCATTGACCTAATTTAGGTGAATCACCTAATACATACACATCTGACGTGATATGACAAACAAAAAACAAACGGCCAACGTGAATTTAATGAAGTATTAGTCTTTGGCCTTCATTGTTAAATGTTCTGTGTGAAACTATGAAAAGACGTAGCACGCGTGGTTATTTCAGGTTACTTTGACTTGTTCAGCGGCGGGGTATGAAAATTACGAAAAAAAAAATCGATGGAAAGAAATTTTACAATGGAATTTGAGAAATACTATTATGTGTTTCTAACGATCAAAGTTAGCCTCCGTATAAATATGACCTCCAAAAAAAAATACGTTATTTCTACCAATATAACTGTTAATTTCTTGGTAATTTTATTGGGTCTTAAATTGGTAAAATGTGAATTAATTTTACAGATCCTGTTGTATTTTTGTAATAGTTCTTATACACTTATTCCTTTGTTATTTAACAACAACGTCATTGTTTTCATTAAAAGCTCTATCCCCTTCCAGGTAAATGGTTTCGGCGTCGGAAAACCACAAGTCCTTCGGGATGGACAACCTGGGCTTCCAGGACCCCACCGCGAAGCGCAAGCTGGGCCGTTCCGTCAGCGTCAACGCCCAAGTGGAAACCGTCCCGCACTACAGGAACCAGAACTCCAACACCCTCCTGCGATGGCGGCGCACCGTACGCGAGGACCCCGAGGTCATGCTGGAGGAGGAACTGCCCTCCGACGAGTACGAGTACATGGAGTGCGGACCCTCGCCGCCCGCCGACCACACCCCCAACATTTACGAGAGCTTCGAGGAGTTCTCCACCAGCGAGCTGACGGTGCAGATCTGCCACGACACCATCAAGATGAACCTGTTGGAGCACATGAAGGTGTCCTCGGGACGGCACCAGCTCCTGGACGACATAGAAGGCAAGAAAACGACGCCCTCGAACCTGGAGGACGTCTTTTGCGGGGCCTCGAAGGTGGAGGTGAATATAGCGCTGCTGTGGGCGTCGTTCATGAAGCGGTGGGAGCTGTTGGAGGGACTCATCGGGTTGGGGGCGCAGTTGCGCTACCACGAGCCCAGCCAAGGTCTGAGTGCTTTGCACTTGACGGCTTTTAGCGGGTGCATCCAAGGCACCCAGTTCTTGATCGCGCGAGGTTGCGATGTCAACGCTATATATAAGTGTTACACCCCTTTGCACTGCGCGGCGTTTGGCGACAGCCCAGACACCGCTATAATACTCCTTAATAACGGCGCTAGGGTGCAGGCCCTGACGAATAGTCCGCACAACTGCCACGAGAGTGTGCTGCATTGCGCGGTCCGCGCCAACGCCATCGCCTGCGTCAGACTGTTCACGCACGAAGGTGCCGACGTTGGACAGATGGAATTCTCGGGAATGACCCCCATACACCTGGCTGCGGACTTGGGACACGGCCAGTGCCTTAAAATACTCTTAGAAGCGAAAGGCATCAACGTCAACGCCAGGACCAATGAAAAAGAACAGACCCCCCTACATTTAGCCGCGGAGAGCGGCTACATGGACTGCGTGGAGATTTTACTGGAGAAGGGGGCGGAAGCCAACATCAGGAACCACAGGGCGCAGACACCGTTGCATCTCGCCGCGAGAGCGCAGGCGTACGATTGCGTCGAGTTGCTATTGAGGAAAGCCAACGCGGACCCGAATATCGGGGATTGCGACAAGAGGACGCCTCTACATGCCGCCGTGTGTAAAGCGGCGCGTTCCTACGACATCATAGAGATCCTGGTGAGCTACGGAGGCGACGTCAACGCGAAGGACCAGTACGGCTATAGCCCTCTTCATATCGCGGCGCTCAACGAGTTGTCGCAGTGCGTGGAGGTCCTGATCTATCACGGCGCCGACGTCACTGCTAAATCCAAATTCGGCATGACTGCCTTGGGTATCATCACCAGGAAAACGCCAGCTTCCTTGGCTATGGTCACGCAGAAGCTCGATTCCGCCATCACGCTGCATCACCACCCCGAGTCTTCCAATCGAGAAGTCGAACTCAGGCTAGATTTCCGGGGGATCCTCCAGTACTGCCACCCTCGCGAGATTAGCTTCCTGAACACCTTCGTAGACGAGGGACAGAAGGAAATCCTCCTTCACCCTCTCTGTTCGGCGTTTCTCTACCTCAAATGGGAGAAGATCCGGAAGTACTACATCGCCCGCATGCTGTTCTGCTTCATCTTCGTGCTAAGCCTCTCCTTGTACGTGTTAACGGCGCTCGCCCACAATTGCTACAACCACGGCAAGAACATGAACGACACCCAGCCGCAAAACGTCATCGAGCTGTGCGAAAAGAAGTCCATGATGGGGCATATGCTCAGGAACAACCCCTTCGTCATCGAGATGCAGTGGTTTGCCTTGGTGGGCATAACCTGTTGCGAGATATTGAGGAAGGTGTATGGCATAGCTGGATACCCCACTGTGAAACAGTATCTGTCCCACCCGGAGAATATCATCGAGTGGACGGTCATCGCGAGCGTCTTCGTCATCTCCTTCATCTACACCGGCAGGACTTACACGTGGCAGAACCACGTGGGGGCGTTCGCGGTGCTCTTCGGTTGGACCAATTTAATGTTGATGGTTGGACAGCTCCCGGTTTTCGGTTCCTACGTGGCGATGTACACCCGCGTCCAGGGGGAGTTCGCGAAGCTCCTTCTGGCTTATTCCTGCTTACTCATCGGTTTCACCATAAGTTTCTGCGTGATCTTCCCGGATTCCTCCACTTTCGCGAATCCCTTCATCGGTTTAATCACGGTTCTGGTGATGATGACCGGCGAGTTGAGCCTGGACCTGCTCGTAGACGACGATCCCGAAGACCCGCCGTTTCTCCTCGAAGTCAGCGCGCAAGTCACTTACATCCTGTTTCTCTTGTTCGTAACGGTGATCCTGATGAATCTCCTGGTTGGCATCGCCGTCCACGACATCCAAGGCCTGCAGAAGACCGCGGGTCTTTCCAAGTTGGTGCGCCAGACCAAACTGATATCCTACATGGAGCTGGCCCTGTTCAACGGATACCTCCCGCAGTACCTCCTGAACTTACTGCACTGGACCGCTCTGGTGTCCCCCAAGGCGTACAGGGTGGTGCTGAACGTGAAGCCGTTGAACCCTAGAGAGAAGCGGCTGCCCAGGGACATCCTCAAGGCAGCTCACGAGATCGCCAAGAGGCGGAAACACTTCGGTCAGACGATTTCCTCGCAGGGCAGCGCGGCGACGTATTCCAAGAAGTTGAACAACAACCCGGATCAGAACAGCGAGATCTTGGAGTATACCAACGCGCTGCCGCTGCTACAGACCAAGATAGAGAAGAGTACGGAGCAGATCGAGCACCTCAGCAAGGAGATCAGGGAACTGAAGAGCGCCTTCGACGCCAGCCAAAAGACTATCGAGCAGTTGTTGAATACCCTCTTGCAGACCAGACATAGTAGTAAATGCTGATTAGACTGTGATCCTATGTAGAATTTTTTTATCTACACATATTTTAGAGTTTTATACTAAGACAGGTGCTAGTAATACTCCCTCGTAGCCGTTTCGATGAATTGATATCTATTCGAGATGATAGTCGCTTGTTCACTTTAGGTCTATCGTTTCTCCCTCCCTCCTATTGGTAAACTCATCAAGTCGTTGCCATTGAAAAGTGTGATATTAGTTTTATAGTGAAATCGTCAATTCCACTGATTATGTGACGTAGGTTTTAGGTTTTCAACAAAATAGTTACATTGTTACACTGTTGCTTATAATTTATGTTATCCATCTGTTATACATTAATAAAATGCTTAATTCGTTGTCGGTTTTTGTGTCATTTCCTTTTTTTTTTTTGTGGAAGATAGGACAGAAAAAAATTTAAAATAAAAAACACTAGGGTGGCCCAAAAAAAACGAATTTTTTTTTCGTGTCTTGTGAAAATATGAGTTTATCATGTTTTAAAAGCCCCCTCAAAAAATCAGCTCTAAATTTTTTTTTTTTGAGGTCACTCAAGATTTTTAAAAATTTCCAAAATCGTAAAAATTTAATTTTTTTTTAAATTTTTGTTCTCGTTATTTTATCATTTTCAAAGTTGAAAAAATCTCGATTCTAAAAATTTCAAATCGATATTTTACTCATAATTATTTTAACTTTAAAAGTAGTGTACAGGGTGATTCACTATATTTTGACCCCCCCCTTTAACTTTTTTGTTTTAAGAATGATTAAAAAATGTAAATCGCGATTTTTTATGAATTTTCGAAAATGACATTTGAAAAACAAATGAAGCCCAAACAAAATGGCCGCGGATATTAACTTTGTTAATTTAAATGGAACACCCTGTATATTTTTACATATTTGGATAGAACGTTCTATGTTGAGCATAGTCATATGGGGTTTGTTGGATGCATCTCTAACAATAAGCGAGATAGTATTAAAAAAGGAAAGAAGGTTTTTTATTAAGAAAATAAGACGTCTTTTAATTCTCTAATGTAATATCTTGTAAGACCTCTTTCAGGCATTTCAGGCATTCTATCCAAATATTTAAAAATATACAGGGTGTTCCATTTAAATTAACAAAGTTAACATCCGCGGCCATTTTGTTTGGGCTTCATTTGTTTTTCAAATGTCATTTTCGCAAAATTCATAAAAAATCTTGGAACTTTTGTATTTTACATTTTTTTATAACTCTTAAAACAAAAAAGTTAATGGGGAGGATCAAAAAATAGTGAATCACCCTGTACCTAAAATGTTTTCGAGCAACCTCTAAAAATAAATATCAACGAACCGATAATTTTTTTTATTGAATTTGATGAACAAAAGAATAGAAATAAATCACGAGACAAAAAATTTCAAAAAAGGGCAAAATTTATAATTTTTTAATTTTTTTAAAATTCAAGTGTGATTTATTTATATTCTTTTGTTCATCAAATTCAACAAAAAAAAATAAATTAGTTCGTTGATATTTATTTTTTAGAGGTCGCTCGAAAACATAGGTGCACTACTTTGAAAATTAAAATAATTATGAGTGACCTTTAGAAATTAAAATATCGATTTGAAATTTTTAGAATCAAGAATTTTTTCAAACTAGAAAATGATAAAATAATGAGAAAAAAATTTAAAAAAAAAATAAATTTTTGACGATTTTGGTTTTTAAAAATCTTGAGCGACATCTAAAAAAAATTTTGTTTTGAGCTGATTATTTGAGGGGGCTCTTAAAACATGATAACTAACATATTTGTTTATATAAGATACACGAAAAAAAAATCGTTTTTTTTTGGGCCACCCTAATAAACACGACAGACAACTAAAACCCTGTAGCCATAATTGTGTTTATTGTAGCTGCTCTTCCCTTTGATATTCACAAACATGCAGAATAAAGTCGACATAGAATGTAACGTAGCGGATGGTGGCTATTCAGGACAAGCTGGAGCCATAAGATGGGGTATAGCGTGGGGATTGAGGAGTTTTGTCGATCAGGAGACCATTGAAAAGATGAGATTAGGTGAGTGAGTATAGTAACTACAAAACGTTTTTTTTTTATTCGAAAGTTTTCCTAAACTTCTACTTCTTCATGCCGTGACACTAAAACGTGTTATCAGGAATTTATGAAATAATAAAAATATATATAAATAAATATTAATATATGGAATTAAATGTTTTTTATATTAAAAGATTACGGAACAGTATAAGCTGCATAAGTAATCATACACTTCGTACAATATTTATTGAGATAGAATTCAAATAAAAAAATAAGCCAATAAAGTTCTGTTATCGGAACTACTGTAACAATTTACCATGGCCTTGAAATTTTCCGCTTTATTTTCAGAATATTAAAATTTTAAAAAAATCAAAATTTTGGAAATCCGTTGTGTTTCATTTCAGCCTTGTTTAGAGTATACGATAATTCAATAAACAGAAATCTAAATAAAAAATTTAGATAAAGGAACGAATGCATTGAAGATGAATTTTTCGAGACAAAACGTCTGAATCTGGTTCAGGCTGAGGCAGTACAGTATTGGGGGTCATGAAGGCTTGCAAAAATTGTAATAAAATTTCCAGGGTCATATTTAAAAAAAAATAAATTGATGATGGTCCTGGAGAGACAAAACGTTACATATAAAAATTGATTATGCCATTCGATAGGGGGCAAAAAATTGCCATGAGAAAGTGTTCTTCTTTTTTCAATATCACCTCAAACAAGGCAGAAATGAAACAAAAACGGATTTCCAAAATTTCGTTTTTTTTCAAATATTTCCAAAACTAATCATGTTAGCCTTGATTTTTTTTAGAGGCATAACGTTGGTCCCCTGATATGCAAATCTGCCCCTATTTAAGCTACTTCGTACCTCCTACCGTTTCCGAGATTCCCGTAGCGAGAAGTGAACTTGCAACACCCTGTATAAGGTAAATATACAGGGTGTTACAAACTAGTAGGCCAACCCGTTAACCTCATATTATTTGGACTGAAATAATGGAACTCTTCTTATGTCACTTTTCATTTCGGAGCCCCATTTTTAAAATACAGGGTGTCAAAATTAAAATTCAAAATATGATTTTTATTGATAACTTTTTCACTCTTGTAGGATTTTTATTTGGGGCCTCGTTTACGAGACATTGTAACTTTTTTGAATACGCAACATTCTTCGTTTGAATTTTAAAATATTGTCCAATTTAATGGTTATAAGTCAAATTTACTCGAATTTTGACATTTGTATGCCGTCAAAATCCAGTGGGCATCGCGATTGACACGCTTTGGTCTTACAAATTATGTCTTTGTTATTATTTATTGGGTGTTTTACTTTCCTTGTTCGATTAACAAATCTCTTTTTGTGGTACATGTTTTACGATCTGACTGCGGGAATTACACAACTCTTGAAGTGATCGTTGATTTTATACGCTTCAATGAAGTAATTTTGAATACAAAGTAGGAAACGCACCAAAATTTAAGTTTTTAAAATACGAGAGTATATTTTTTGTATAAAGTGAATTCTTTGTATCGTAATAATTTCTCTTTGTTACTTAGCTGGTCTTCTGACGAAGGACGTCCGTACCAGAGAAAGGAAGAAGCCCGGGCAACAAGGTGCTCGACGTAAGTTCACTTGGAAGAAACGTTAAATATTTTTGTACGTGTGCAGTTCAATAAAAAATGAATCAATATGTTACAATTTTATTTCGGAGACTAGCTTTGAACGATTTAAGAAGTTTCCGGCATAAAATCACAAAAACGTAACTAAAAACCAATATATATGTAAAGTTCTATATTCGTTTATAAAAATATTAAGTATCACATTTCATCTAACGGTTGAAGACCTAAAATAATCATCCCGTTCTTTAATACTTCCCTGGCAGTGTTGAACAAGAGCAGTCTCTGCGATGCGACGTCTGAGCCCATCCCCTTGACTTGCAGAGTCTTTAAAGCTTTGTTTATGTGATTACTACAAACAAAATCAATAAAAAAAAAAACTATAACAAAAAAAAAACACGAAAGGAACGAAAAATACGAGAAATATTACTCACCACAAGTGAAACAGGTAAATGCACAAAATATGGGCCTCCAGCTGTTCGTTGGACCTGTGCAGCACGTCGTGGAACTTCGCCAGTTCCTTCAGCATAACCACCACTTCCGGTTCGTCCAACATTTGAGGAACGCACTCCCTGGCCGCCACCGCCCCCGAGTTCCTCTCCAAGCTGCAGAGCCGGCAGTGGGTGTACTGCAGTCTCACGCCCGTGTCACCCTGAACCTGCAGAGAGCTGTTAGTAGGTTTTCTTAACGCGCAATTCTCACACCGACGATTATGTAAAATTCTCGTAAACGACTTACTTGCAGGACCCTGTCCCAATCGAAATCGTAATCTTTCTGTCTCCGCTGTTTGAGATCGTTCACTATGACGCATGAAACTCCCAAGATATCTGCCGTTTTCCCGTCGTTGATGGGCACTTTTGTAGCTGTAGATTAAAAATGTGCAAGATATTACAAAAAATCAAATATTTTTCAAAAAAGTTGCCCGTTAGAACTCGTTTTGAATTAATTACTGGCGAAGAGTGACCTACTAATCCACAGGCACTTTAAAAACATGACTCCGGAAAAAAGTATATCGAATTTTAGTTTAATATGAAAATTTTACTAACTTGGAGATTCCAACTGTTTCTTAACCATGATGTCCCTGCACTCGTCCAGAATGTCCTTCAAAAAAACCGCAGTGCCTTTCCTAGTGCTCATCCCGCGAATCCTACCGAACTTAACGTGTGTCAACCTGTGCGCCCACGGCATGTCCATCTTATTCAGTATATCCTTCAACGCGTGAAAATGATCGTTCTGTCCGTTTTCGACGACGTAATACATTCGATCGAAATTGTACTTTTTAAATCTATCGATAGCGGCCGCTATATCCCTTGTCAAGTACAGAGTCGTATTATCGCTTTTAACTACAGAAACTTTTCGGTCGTTCACCATCGCCACCTCCTTGCCGTCCTTTTCCTTGCGTATGACGTTTTTCCTACGTAGTATTTCTAAAATACCGTGGATTTCCTTCGCGCTGTAGTCAGATTCGTAGTTGTACTCGTCGAAAACAACGCCTAGCCTAGAGTACGTCTGTTGAAGTTCGTTTTTTGTGTAAGACATGTACTCTCTCCAATGCCGTAAGTCTTCTTCGGAACCGTTTTCCAATTTCGTGAATTCAGTCTTCGCTTTTTCTAATACACTGGGATCATTTTCAGCTAATTTGTTGGCGTGGACGTAGCATTGATATAGTAATTTTACGGGATCCTTTTGAATATCCTCGGAAGTGTATCGCAAATCCTGGACACCTACCTTTATCAAGCCAAACTGCGTTCCCCAATCCCCGAGATAATTCAAACGTGTCACTTTGTTTCTTAAGAATAAGTTGAGGTTGCTGATAAAATTTCCTATAATTGTTGATCGGAGATGACCGAAATGAAACGGCTTTGCTATATTCGGAGAACTGTAGTCCACTACTAGTTTCTTTGGTTTGAAATTTAAGTCGGGTTGTGCACAATTTTCTAGAACGTCTTTTATGAACATTCCCTTGTCAATCTCAAAGGAGATCTTCCTATTCGCACGATCTTTTATCAAGTGAATTTTTTTAATTATGTCATCCGGCTGGATTTTTAAAATTTCTGTAATGTTTGTTACGCCAAGTTCTGTTTCTAAGAAATTCAAAGGTAAATTCAATTCAATTTTTTGGCTATCTTTGCTGTTATCTATTTGTATCAGAGATTGCAACTCAGAGGGAGAATATTTTGTTGATTTATGCAGAGAATCGATTACCTGGAAAATGTAATTGTGATATTTGATGTTATATAATAATTGTATACTACCTTCCTTCCTAAATACAACTTTAACTTTGTTGACATATCTGTCTAATGAGAAATAGTGTACAATTTTGTTGTTGATTTAAATTTTAACATTAATTTTACTTAATTTCAAAGTTTGAGGTTACATTTTCAGTTTTCACAGAAAGTTTACTTACTTATCTGCCCGTCAAGAGACAGTGTTACTTAGATATTGATGGATAGATGTCGCGACATGTAAATAATTTGGATAAATTTAAACTTTTCCAATTTTTTCTTATATTTATGTCCTTATTTAGATGCAAAAATTAAATAAACAATAAATACATTAAGTAAAATCGTAACAAATCCACTTGTTGATACGCAAGTATTTAAGTAAATATTTTTTTGAAACTTTATCCAAACATTCCAAACCAATCATTTTCATAGAAAAGGATAAATAGGTTCCAAACTATCATATCTTTGTCAGGTTGAAATTTTCATCCATGAAGCTCATTAATACAAGCAACAATCTGGAGTGATCGTAACTTATGATTATGTTATACAATGTTAAGTTGGTACAAAGAGAGTGCAGTATAATTTTAAAATCTTAACAATTTCTTGGATAAATAGGAATAATTGCCTTGCATAGAATGGCTTCACATGCGGAATAATATATTAATTATTTTGTGACAATGCTTACTCCAGTTATGAATGGATCAATGGTTCAGTTCCCGTTTAGTTTTGACGACTTCCAACGCCAACTACACTACCACTCGCAGTACGCAGACGCGAGGAGTTGTCAAATCCGTCAAGTCGCTGTCGGTTCTAGTCAGTTTGTTGGTTTCGTGGTGGTAGAAGGTGTCGTTGTGCCTTGTGCAGTGTTTTTGTGATATTTGTCTTAAGTGATAGCGGTGTCAACAGGTGCAATATGACGGGCAGATTAGCCGGACAGACTATAAACGACAGGCTGTTGGCCGCTAGGCACAGCCTGGCCGGTCAGGGATTAGCCAAATCGGTCTGCAAAGCCACCACGGAAGAGATGATTGGCCCGAAAAAGAAACATTTAGATTGTAAGTCCACCGCTCATTTGCTTTTACAGGCCGTTATTGACGTAACTGTACGAAACAGGTTCAAAAGTCTTCATTAAAACGATTAAAAATAGATTTTGAATACATCACGATTTTGGGTACCGTATCTACGTGGATGTGTCGATATCAGTATTTTTTATTGTTCTATTCATGGTAGAGATAACGTTAATTGACGGCAGTGTTTAGGACTGACAGTTAAATTTTTAAATTTTCACCACCTGTCACCTGTTGTGAGACGGAACGACCGTTTTTTGTTTTTCATATGAGCTTAGTTTGGGCATGTTTCTGTGCCTGGTACTAGTTCGGCCACTGTTATCTCTTCTTAGCTATTGCCCGGCATTTTGTATAAACGAAATACTTTTAAAACCAAAAACATCTGAACTTTTCACTTTGTGTGGCTTTAAAAGCTTTATTATTACGGCAGACTCGTACTTTCGTTTGTTTGCATTGTAATTCGCATTACAAACTTAATACAAACAGAGCGTGAGTCACTATTTTACATGAATTAAAATGCAAGAGTTCTGTTCCCTTATACAAGGCGTCTTAAATAAGTAATTTTTTAGTTTATTTTCTTGTATTTCGTAGGCATGTAGGCATGGGTCGCTAAGTTTAATGTTCGGTTTGAGTAGCACCTGTTGTACCTTTTTTTATAATAGAAAAAAACGCGTAGGAACACTGATTGTAAAGCAAACTGTTGACATTAGCACACGCGTAGGTTTTTGTGTGGGATTATCACGATAACGGTCCTATCAATTTATTATTTTGATGTAGATTCGTGTATTTACAATTTAAGTAATAATATTGAAAAAAGCTATTCAGAAATCACACACAAAACGTTATAGCAAAATTTTCTTTAAGTATACGTCTGAGATTTCCTGACAATCTTTAATAAATACAGATATAGAATCAAATCTAATACTAATGGATAGGATAGGGTCTTATGCATTTATAAATATTCATTAAATATTGACCAAGATAAAAACCTGATAGTTAAGCTCTTGTGAAACCGTTTATTGCTATGCATTATATTTTCTTGTAGTGCTGTTACTGTGGCCTAAATGTAGCACCTTTTCGACACGTTTGGGAGTACCTAAACGTAATTTTAAAGTTGACTGCTAATGTAGAACTTTAAAGACAAGCCGTTTTAACAATTTAACAAATTTTAAAAAATACTAGTTTGTTCTCAAAGGAATTATCTCTTTGACAAAGATATATTCACGTAGGTATTTTCAAAAAAGAAAATATATAATATGTAAGTTTATATTATTTAATTTTCTCAATATTTCGGGTAGGTACATATTTAGATAAAATAAGGTAATATTAATATTTTCAAAAAAGAAAATATATAATATGTAAGTTTATATTATTTAATTTTCTCAATATTTCTGGTAGGTACATATTTAGATAAAATAAGGTAATATTAAAAATTTATAATTAATAAATATAAGTATATCAAGGTTCTTGACACGAGACAAGCATTTTTGGGTCGAAAATCTTAATTTTTCTTTTGAAACAAATTAAAAAAACTACGAATTGCGATCATATATCTAAATTTTAATGTATCCGAGATATTGAGTGACTCATACGTTTATAATTTGTTAACCACCACCACCCTGTTCATTTAAAAAGTATTCGTACATTTACTGGCAAATTATAGTTAAAAATCGAAATAGTGTATTGTTCAGAATAGTCTGGAAATACCGAGGTAGATAGCAATCGTATCGGTTTATAGATATCAGCGTTCCTCAGTAAAATAAATGTTGCAAGTAAATATTTCGGTAATGTGCATTAATTTTCATCGACTTTGAGATATTTCGGTCACCGACATGGGCGCCGTTTGGGGAGGGGGGCGTAGTTGAAAGCAGACATAACAGTAGATGTAGAAAAAATATCTTTGTTGTGTAGTAACATCACAGCATATATATATGAGTGCAAATTAACTTTTATTTTCACAACTTATTTGTAAAAGTAAGTCGTTAGAATTAATAAATTTTTTGAGATCAAACATGTACACTTCGATAACACCAAGTCATTTTTCAATACGATTGTATGTTTTGTTATTTCCTAAAAGGAGGTTATGTATTCTGATATCTTAAATTTGACCCCTTGGGATTCCGGGTCAACGGCGCCCATGGCCGCCGCCTAAATTCTGATACACCAGAAATAATCTGCTACAAAACATTCCGAGATTTGTATTATTATGATTTTCCGGCCCTGACACGTTCAAGAATCGATTTTCGGTGTAGTTTCTTCGATACAGGATTTTTTCTTTCTTAGAAAAACATTCAAAGAAAAATGAAAGTAAATCACTGAGGTTCGATGTCATTTAGAACCTCAATGGGTTCTTCTACGGCAAATGCGTCGTGAAATTTTCACGTGGGCCTTTATTTAGACCTCTATTAATAGTAACATCCTTGTAAAAGCCCCTTCATCTCGTGCCCGATAAAACGGATGCCGCGGCTATTTTTACGGGTTCGTGTTTGTTTTCCTTTTTTCCTCTATAATCGACTACTGTTATAACAACATAAACGTATGCCCTTCATAAATCTCTGTCCAAATTTCATATTTCCCGGATTAGAATAATGAATTGAATACTGTGTACCGTGCTCGCACTTTTATCTTTTTCGACATCGCTGTTACGAGACTTGAAATCTTTCTCAAAGCGGCCTACATCCGCCCCCTGGTGGTGAGAGTTAACTTTCTAGGTTTTATCTGGGCCACAGCGATAAATTAACGTTTTCGAATAAAGCACCGATTAATTATTTGGCGTGCATATTTGGCAAGGTCAAACAAACGATTTTTGCAACACTTTTAGGGTTGTGTCACTTTCTCCTGCGTTATTTACTTTTACTTACACCGCTGCCGCGACCTGTGAGAAGTGAAAACGCAGGTCAATTACGTAGCAAGTCTAATTAACGAAGCAAATACAGGGTAGCCGACTTAATAGAGGTTTTTTAACAAGAAAGGGTTTAGATTAGACAAAACGTGCATTGGAAATGCCGGAATTGGTTTCTTTTGAAGGGTAGACCGATCCTTTGCAGTTTCCTTCTTAGATGGCGGTGTTCTATGCTGCTTCTCTGGATCTTCTGCAACTCCGTATAAACCTTTTCTTCCAAGTTAGACATATTTAATGCAAAATTTAAATCGGGGTCGACTGTCTCTTGCTTCTTGAGTAGCCCTTGTTGATATTTCAGTATTGAAACGGTTTTGGGCGGTTGGCCAACGTTCTCAATGCAACAATAAAATATGTAGACAGTGTAGACACCAAAAAACGTTGCAAGTGAACTGTTCCAGCTGATTTACTGCCGTAATCGGGCTGCCAACGCAACCGAGGAAGATCTCATGTAAATTTCTGACCTACTTTCAATCTTTAATACCCAAAAGCGTTGCATAAGCGAACGCATAATATAAATGCTCGGTGTTGCATAATGCAGCAGGTCTAAAACAACTGACAATCGAGTTGAACCAATTATTAGGCTGCATAGATACGTAATTATAATTCGATGTGTACGATAAACGTGGTAAGTGTAATGTAAAGCGAGCGAAGTAAATTAGATGATTTTGATGTACACATTAATTGATCCGAGCGTCTCGTCATATTTTTAGCGAGAAAACTGAGCGGGCGAGCGAATTATCTTGTTATTATGTAAATAATCCTCGCAAACGGGAACTAGATTGCCATGAAACGACAAGCGTCTGTCATGGCGGCCTTTGTTGACTTGTCTGCTCGGACAGGGAGAGAGGTCGAAACTCTTGCACCTTTAAAGTAAGCAGGCTATGAAATAATTGTACTTGCATTTATTTTATTAAAGCTGCGTAAACAAATCGTTTAAAAATTACCGGACCCGGTTTACATGCATAAACAGAAGTTAATTTAGCTGTTATCGGTCTGGCTTTATTACAATTTAATAATAATGACGACATAGCGTTGTGACGAAATAAAAAGTCTTATCTAAGTAAGAAGAAAACCACTGTGGAACTTTGTTAGACGGAAGGCGGTTTGAATATTTGTTTTTTGGGCGTGTATGATGATACTTTGAGTATCCGAAACCGTCGAGGTTTGTTATTAGAAAATTTGTAACCAGAAATGAAATTTTGTGTGAACACTAAACAATCGTGTCCGTTCCTCGACGAATTACGAAAGTATGTGACGCACCACGATTGTTTCTCTTATCACCCGACTGACGGCACATACAAAGCGACGAATTATGAAAAAATTGCGTCAGTACTGCAGTTTTATTATCAATAAATCCACGATTGAATTAAGTAGAAGTATTTATTTAATATACTTTATTCACAAAATTATATCTACGAGAATTTTAGTGCGCGTTTTTTTAATATCATAAAATTTTCCTATGTTTCACAACAGCTGTCGTATAGAATGTAATGAAAAACAAACAAAAACAAGAGTACCGATTCTTCTGGTGTCGTATTGTCCCGGGTACGTTTCGAATTTCATTCGACTTTCGAATCTGCCCCACGAAGCCCAGTCAAAGGTAGACGTTGATGCTGCAGAGCATCCAGCCGAACGCCCTGTGAAGCAGGAAACGCTGAGCGGAAATCGAAATTTTCAACTGTCTTTCGAATTCAACCGCAGAAGCCGCAAACCGCTAAAACCACTCCAAGTTGGGGCAGATAACGTCTAGATAACCTTACGCTGTTTTTAAAGCGATTGCGGGACGCGCAAAATTTTTCAACCCAGCTTCGAATTTTTCCGCAGAAACTACTCGTACTTCAAGCTGGAACACGACACCACGTTGTCCCGGTTCAATTTCAATAACAACCAGATTCCAAGACGGAAATGCCAGATGTTAAGATTCCAACCGAACAGTAGTTCTTGAGAATTCGCGGAGTCGCCCTGAAGTGTGATTGAACGTCGACTCTACTCGCGGCTTTGAAGGCTACGCTGAGGGTTTCACACGACAGGCACAAAAAACCTGAAAAACCAAATACAATTTTCCCGTGCTCGTTGCTTTCCAGCAGATTTTAAGGGCATTTTTAGTTTATTTTAATTTGAATTAAAAATAATAATTGACTTTTACTATGTTCGATCCGCTTCAAATTTTTCAATAATTCTTAGTCGATCAAATTCCCATTTTATGTTTACTGTCTTGGAGTATAAAACGGGTACGCCACTGCAAAGCTGTTAACATTCTACGTCGGAGCGGTCTTTGATTTTTAATTGTCCATACCATATTCTATTGTTTTCTCGCGGCATAGCCATAGACACGAGGTCCTGCGCCAAATCGACAGGTCATCTAGCGTAGATCGACTCGCAACCAAGATATATCTAACTCTAGACGAGTAAGTTCAGTCACAGACCGGGCTTTCCCTCTAAGCCTCTGACCTTGCCTGGTTACCCCACACGATCCAGCAACAAATAACGATAAGCGTGAGTCATTTTGTAGGAACTCTAGGATTTCCTTTGGTACGGGATGAGATGGAGAAAAATGTAGGTACTATTTTTACTACGATAAACACGCGGTGACGTAGTTAACAGTAGGTAACTGCCAATATACGCGTTTCCATTGATATTTTTGCTTCAATAACGCAGCCGTTATCATTTGTTTACTGCTGGCCGGAGTTCTGCTTTATTTTTTCTGCGATTTAGAATATTGCGCGTGCAATCCGTTTAGGAACAGTTAAAAATATGAAACTGATGTGTTTTCCGTTGTATAATTAATGTTTATCTGCATTTTTTCATTGCCACGAGCTTTGCTTAAATGAAAATAAGTCTGTTGTAAATATCAGCGTATCGGTGGTCTTTCTAGTTCATTAGTAGGCTAGTATTAACTGTTATTTTTTTCGATGTCAACGGAACGTCAAAGAAAAATTCCACGACCATATATTTCTCCGTTTATCTTAATTGAATTCTGTTGAAATGAGGCTTGTGATCCCATATTTATTCGGCGGATCACAGTTTGCCCAGGAAACAAGTTTGCTGAAATCGTCCAACTTTCAAGTGCTCCGCAGGGTCCTGTCCTTGGACTTTTATTGTTTACAGTTTTTATAAATGATATTGTCTTTGGCTTGAACGTAAATTACTTGTTATATGCTAATAGACCAAGCAAATTACATTTTTACTCGAAAAAAGTCATATCCACCAGATTATTGTAAAATTGTCTAAAGGTACATAATACAAGACATCTCTCATCTCGTGAGTCAAAAACTTATTAGCTAACTTTTCTATTTAAACAAATAAGTGAGGAAAACAGTTTTTTCACTTTGCANCAGGCACAAAAAAACCTGAAAAACCAAATACAATTTTCCCGAGCGCGTTGCTTTCCAGCAGATTTTAAGGACATTTTTAGTTTATTTTAATTTAAATGAGGTTAAATTCAAAATAATAATACACTTTTACTATGTCCGATCCGCTTCAAATTTTTCAATAATTCTTAGTCGATCAAATTCCGCCACTGCAAAGCTATTAACATTCTACGTCAGAGCGGTCTTTGATTTTTAATTATCCATACCATATTTTATTGTTTTCTCGCGGCATAGCGATAGACACGAGGCTCTGCGCCAAATCGACAGGTCATCTAGCGTAGATCGACTCGCAACCAAGATATGCCCACGTTAGCTCTACACGAGTAAGTTCAGTCACAGACCGGGCTTTCCCTCTAAGCCTCTGACCTTGCCTGGTTACCCCACACGATCCAGCAACAAATAACGATAAGCGTGAGTCATTTTATAGGAACTCTAGGATTTCCTTTGGTACGGGATGAGATGGAGAAAAATGTAGGTACTATTTTTACTACGATAAACACGCAGTGATGTAGTTGACAGTAGGTAACTGCCAATATACGCGTTTCCATTGATATTTTTGCTTCAATAACGCAGCCGTTATCATTTGTTTACTGCTGGCCGGAGTTCTGCTTTATTTTTTTTGTGATTTAGAATATTGCTAGTCCGTTTAGGAACAGTTAAAAATATGAAACTGCATGTGTTTTCCGTTGTATAATTAATATTTATCTGCGTCTTAAATGAAAATATAAGTCTGTTGTAAATATGAGCGTCTTGGTGGTCTTTCTAGTTCATGTAGTACCTAGGCTAGTATTAACTGTTATTTTTTTCGATGTCGACGAAAGGTCAAAGAAAAATATCACGACCATATATTTCTCTGTTTAACAAAATTGATTTATGTCGAAATGAAGTTTGTGATCCCATTTTCCCAGCATTTTGATATAAGGGTTATTACGAAAACGAAAAATGAATTATCTAATATTTTCGTCCAAAATAATATAATTTAAACGTTAATTCTAGTGTTGGAAATTATAAATGTTCACATTTCTCGAACAAATACGCGACATCAGCATGTTTTTCACATAAAAAACTATCGCACTGTTTGTATAAAGTTTCTCCTGTGAAAAAAAAATCGTTTACTAATTACAGTAAAATTGAATCACGATTGGATACATGTTCTGTTCAACCGCAGCATAGATTATTATTTTTTGTTTGTTTAATTAACTTTCCGACACTCAAGTACGTGTAAAATTACGTTTGGAATTTGTGTAGGTATTTCCTTTTCTTCAAATTTTGCGGTTTTAATTACGTACCTATCTTTTTACTGATATTATAAAAAATGTATACAAATGAATAATATTGTAAATAAATATATTTCTCGACGACAATCAAAATTTATGTCGAGCTCAACGTTTCGCCCTTAGTCTTACAGAATTCACGTATTTTTTTAAACTTAAATCTAGGCGGCTGCGAAACAATTGCCACACCACTTAACGGTATCTTGTTTATTCGGCCGCCTATTTTGAAACGCCGTAAATACCCGTGAGCGTGTAAAAATTGCAGAAATAAAGCCGACTTGTAATTTATTTGTGGGTAATTTAAATAAGTACTAACTCACGAAACGGATATATAAAATACTGGACACCGTTTATTTGGCCTCACGGGATTTTTGTTTATATGAGAACATTATTAAAAATTGCCGCAACGCAATGTTATTTTATAAACCGGTAATAGTTTACAATTTGACAGTCGAATATCTCGTTTCGTTTCACGTAAATATATAAATTTAAGAGAGAAAATTTATTTTCGGCAGAAAAATGTCGATTACACGATTTCTATTTATAGTTAATGAATCGTTAAGTTCCTGCTAATACAATTACAACGAGGCTATCTTTCAACGAATAGATAACAGTCTTTATCTTTGTATGTAAATATTTTTTCTAAAGGAAACTTCATAAACATGGCAAACGTTGTGAGCATAAGTTAAATTCACTAGACGGAGTGTTTTTTGCGCAAAGTTTATCTCAGTTTACCTCTGTTTATATTCAGAAAAACGGATATTTACCATAAAGATACCGAATAATCTTTGTAGAGAATCCGTATGACGAGAATTAAAATTGTCACCTCGAGAATACTACAGAAAATAATTTTAATTTGTAATTGACAACATTCCCGAGGCTCGACTGCTGGACTTTCTGTTTGTTTTTCGTTAAAAAATTGTCGACACTCCGATTTCAAGTAATCTGGGGAGATCCGGCAACGCCGTCCGCATAAATACAAACCAGCCGGCTGGAGCGGTTGGTAACCTTGCGTATGTAGTCACAGTCACTTTCTCGATTTGTAATTCACTTGCTTGTTCGAGCTACGGGCATATTTCGACGACAGAACCGATGCTAGATCAGATAATAAGCGTCTCGTACGGACCACACCCCCTTTTATCTAGTGCCCTGACTCATTTTGTTCGGTAGCGATGACAAAAAAAAAGTTACACACAAGTCGGTTCATCGAAGACGCACGGGGGTCGAAGTTTATCGGAAACTGTAAGATAAAAATGTCCCCTCGAGATTGGCATGTAATAATTACGTTTTTTAGAATGCATTCATTGGGATTTTCTTCCTATCTAATCACTCGCGTAATTCCCAGTGTTTCTTCAATGTTAAACCGGCAAATTTCTTTAGAACCGATTTGTTTGTTACATTGAAAGACCAGTTTAATCTGTGTTAAGGTGATCCGGTTGGTTGCAGAAGAAATATGACGTACATGGCTTCTTTCAATATACTTATAATGGAAGCTTCAACATTTTAGATTTATTTTGAATTCATCTTGTCGATAATGCAATAATATATAGGGTGTTCCTCTTAAAATACGCAAGTAGACAGCGACTTCCGGTATAACCGGAAGTGCTACAACAATGGCATTATATTATTTAAAGCGGGCGCCCCCAAAAACCTCAAATTTCCAAACTTCAAACCGAAATAGTCTGAAATATTCTAATGGGCCGTCATCGTAAAACATACTGTATATTGGGTGTAAGCATTGTCTAATTTCTAATGATAATCCGATCTGTTTTGAAATTTCATTAAACAGTAACGAACCTCAATCATTAAAATAACCGTTTTGTAAATGTCATTTTTTTTATCTGAATTACGTCAAAGTATTTATATCGCGATGTACTTGAGCTATCTTCAACTTGAAAACATGTGAATGTAATGTACGTTCGCTAGAAATGTGAAAGGTCACATTTGTTTGCAGCTTTTTATGGTATTTACCCAAATAAAATTAAAATTAGATACTAATCCGACAGTTATTGTGATGTTTTTTTTTTAAACATCCCGTATTTAATCAGTACATACTTGTACAGGATTTGATGGAGTAGACAAACAAGTCGCACATGGAAAGATTTCGCTTTGGTTCCTCCGAGACCGAATATTTATTGTCAAGTGACGTCTGTGCTGTCTTTAGAAATAATATTTTTGACATAATTTACGCTTTTTGTACCGTGCAAATAATTATTACATGGGTACTATTTTGATTTCAAATAGGTCCTTGGAGTACGCTTCAATGGTATTAGGACAATGTCACTCACATTATTTTAGTACTGTTTCCGTTTTGGAATATATCGAGACTTCTAAATTTAACCAGACGTATCTTAATGCATACGTTGGACTGTAATCAGTTGCATCTATATCAACAGGAAACACACTTGTGTATGATGCGACCCGAATTGTTACGCCTACATAATTCCAAATATTCTCGTGATTTGCGTTCTGACAAATGAATTGTTTTGGTCTCTCTTTCATTGTCCTCGACGGCCATCTTGATCTTCGCACGCTCCCTCCCACCAACGAAAGACTCCTGGGAGACTTTTACCTGGATGCAGAGAACGGTATATCGAGTAGTACATTCGTTACGAGACATGTCTTAAGTCTCTAGTCCCTAAGGAGCAGGTTGTGGGGGAATAGAACGCGATATCAGTAAAAACAGCATTTGTATGGCGGTTACTTGCAACGGTTCAAGGAATTCCTCTTGGCCGATTAATATTCATACGTCTATTGTTTCCGAGGTGCCTCTCAGTTCGATCATTCTCGCTACGTATGCACGGGGGAAACGTTAGAGTTGCGTAATGCGGATGAATATTCATTCTGTGCGAGTGTACCTGAGCGAATAGAAATGCCAATGTTTCCTCAAAGAGTAGAGCCTTAAAGATTATTTTGAGTACCGTGAATTAAACCTTTTTTCATGTTACGCGACATAACCTCTATAAAATGCATAGTTTCTGTATCAATGTTTTGTCAGTTAGGTTTTGTAAAATGTTCCGTGGCGTAGAGTTTCTAGCTGATGGCGCATCATCAGTCTGTGTCCAAAATGTTTGACTAAAAATGATAACAATGTACTCTAAGCTCCAGGTCCAATATAGTAGGCTGTGATTCATTCTCAACATGTAGACCTTGCGGGGAACGCGATTCCATAGGCGTATCACTTTAGCGGGTTCCAAAAATTGTTAAATATAGAACAACAATTAAATGTCTATGACAGAGCGAAATTGATTTCCTCGAAAGATGAAATTCTTAAAAAATATAAGTACTGATGTTATATTCCATATGACTGTATTATAGGAAATATTAAAGAGAATATGTAACAAATTTAACATTAGAACAATTTTTCAGACAACTAAAACAATAGGACCTTAGTAAAATTAGTAATCACCATTAAGTTTCACTCGAAAATCAGTCTTTTTTCGAAAAACAGAAGAGAGTAGTAATTTGTTGAAAATTGAAAGACGAATCCGAAAATATCATGATTGTTACCGTAAAGCAGCGGCGTACTAGTATTTTATTTAGAAAAATGTGCCACCATCTGAATTTTAGAAAAAGGTCTCAGATTTTGGACAATGGTTACATTAAATATATGAGCCCAATTTCAAATTATTCCACTTACTAGTTTTTATATAAAAAAATATTTTTCACAAACCGTCCTAGATAAAAACTTTATACGAAAGACTCCTTAAAATTCGCCAAAGTAAACGAGGTTTCATTTTTGGTCACCGTTTGTGGATCACCCTGTGTATCTGTACACACACACTCTGCGCTAAACTAAAATGTCTTTATCATTTGTACGCTTATGACACGCAGTAACACATGGGAACCGATACAAAGCACGATTTCACGGACACAAACCGCCTAGTCTCACTTGTCTCTAAATCTCTAAATCGGAACACTATGCGAAATGAACGGCACATTATAGTTTCCGTGCAATGAACACATACAATTACTTAATCAGATTAGGAAGGAATAAAAATTGTGACTGTCTATTTTTTTTTTATTGGAACGGCTTCTGCAAATACTTCACACTGGTATAATTATTTTCGTTGCCCAAAACGTTGCGTAACATAACTATTATTTTAGCGTAACGACCCTGTCGTGAATTTACATTTATATTAAATTATATGAGGACATAAAGTACCCGATTAAATTCATAAGCCTCTTTCCATTAGAATTTCATACGCGCGCGAAAAACGAAGCTGTGTAATTTGGTTTGGCTAATCGAATCGATGTAGAGGTATTTAAAATGAAGCCGATGCCGCTTTATGCGGTAATACAGTCCCAAAATGGAATTAAAATGTTTAATCGAGGTACAACGATGATGTGGGGATTTTTTTAAATAATGTTTCGTCATATCTCGTACGGAAATGGCACTTTGCTAGTGAATAATATCATATATTTCTAAATTTTCAAGGTTTATCGGATGTTACCGATTTGAGATCATGTCACATTCATTTTTTTCACAAAGAAGCAGAACTGAATCAGAACGTCGCTATTCAAACACCAATATTTTTTGTCTCGAATATATGAAGATTGAAATGGATACATAGAACGTAAATTTTATTTTAAAATAAAACTGTGTTGGGTAACACATCTCATTCCTTTGACTGCCGACATTCAAATAACGTTAGTAAAATAAGTCGTTTCTAGTCTTGTCTTGCTTTTAGAATTCGCAAATCGTCCTCTGTTTAACATTGCTATATTTAAGTTTGATACACTGCTCGCTACCAACAGTTTATTTACAATGTTTACAGGTTAATAAGAGATAATGACAATAATAATAATTATTATAAATCTATCAACTATGCGTGCTCTGTTTTGCTTTCTCGAATGTAAATAACTTGATTTTATTCACGCAATGACTCACTTTTCCCGTGGAAACACGCTCGACAAATACGAAAAAAAGTAAAACCTATTAAATTTGCAGAGGGAGACGACCTTGGCATTGTGTACCCTTCCATTAAAACCGTTTTCTTTATATGATGCGACATGTAATCGATAGACAATAATAAATTGATGTCCCATCGTTCGTGAACTGTGAAGGCTAGAAATATGTTCGCATCATAGAAAATATAGTACTAACGTAGAATGAAATCTAACATTTGAATAATGAAACTGTCATGGCAGCGTCACATGTTAGTTAGCTTCCAAAATAAAAGATGGCGCAGAGAATGCTAACCCTGTCATTTTGGGTTGGTTGGTAATGCAGTTTGGACTTTGCACGTATTTGAAGTTTGGCTTTCGTTATCTTTGGCACAGAATATAATTCTGTCTTTGGTTTCTTAGGTTATCCTCTGAAAATTGTAAATTATAGTATTGCAAGAATTGTGTTTATAATTATTTAGTGCTTAAGAGTTTTCTACTTGTTATTATATTGTACTGGGAATACGATGTGTAAGTTTTAAGTTATATTTTATTAAAAACCAAACCTATATCTTTACCAACATTATGTGGAACACTCATACTCATGTTACCTGTATTAATCGATTAGAAACAGTCCACATAAAATGTGCATGTTTGAAATTACATATTATTTAAGTTAAATATAGATAAAAATAATTATGTGTATGATGATAAACTCCAACTAATATTTTATAAAACCTTTGATACTTAGATGCTTACAAAATTTTTAATGGTGGTGAATTGGTTTCTTTATTCAGTTTGAGACATAGAAAATATACTGTTAATATTAAGGTTTGAAAGTTCCAAACTATATGAACTATTGAATTTAACCCAATATTGTACAAATATTCGGTTAGGTATACTCTCCGGAAAGTGAGATTATTATAACAGTTCATGCATAATTTTTATATTTTTACAGCTTACTTGCCAACTTATCAAGTTTATGAAGCAAATGAATTAAATCGTTGTCGTTTTTACCTACAATTAAATACATAACAAGAAATTGTTTTAATAGTACATGCATAACAACATTCTGTATAAATCAATTAGGATTTCTTGTAGATACAAAATAAACTTAAAATTATTAAAAAATGTTTTATTTCCTTATCGAAACCATTTACTAAGTATATCTTGGCAAATGTCAAAATTTGAAAAATACTATAATATAATAAAATAATAAATAAGAAGAAATTGTCTGTATTTATTTGTGGCATTATAAATGTTATAATTTGGATATTTTGCCATAGTTTGAAGAAAAAAAAAACTGGAAAAATAAACCCTTGTACCGATACGGACAGTCAAGTGTCAATATTGAAAACTTTTGCCTAATAGTGAGATGCCAGAGACATACATCTACATGTATAAGTCTGGTTACGCACTGGAAAAACAAATACACATCACAATAACACTGACGTTTATGAAACCTCTAGTTTCGTTATCAAAGCAGAAGTGAATTAGAAAAGTACTGAATATTAGTTTTTCGCTACATTTTCTGTTTAACTAAATAATCTGTTCTCAAAAGTATTGACACTTGAATATTCCTATTTGTATAAGGGTTTACTTTTAAAATAATATAATATAGAGGATATAAGTGAGAAGTCGTTTCCATACGATAGATAGCGCTGTAATCAGTTCACAAAGTATAAAGTGTTGCCTACTCATTAGGGGCTAAGTAGTAGTAAGCATCCAAAACGTTACGTGGCGCTGTTTCGCGGTTTAGTGACAATATTAGGGACATTTCATTCTACGTTAGTACTATATTTTCTATGGTTCGCATAACAGGTTGTACACGTTGAGCGAGTCGAAATTTGTGCGGTATTAAAAAAATTATGGAAATGTATCAACAAGATTTTATAGAGATGCAAAGATATGCTATATTGAATGAAGGCTGTCGAAATCCTTTACGTCGCTTCTTTCTAGAAGGGAAGTTGGTTATTCTTTTTAAAAAACTATTGTACAGGGCGTACTTTAGTTCTACCGCCGGACTTAAGAAATAGAACTAAAAAAATCACTTGCCAACATCGACCTTAAACGCAAAAACTATAAGTCTAATTTGTTTGTAAGATCTAACATATTTATAAGCTTGTTTTCGGGATTAAATTTCTTCTAGTATATGTATTTTAGCACGTAGCTTATAAACATGTGTAATAGTTAAAAAATGCGAGGAAGATCAAAGACCAATCCTGCCTGAATATTTAAAGGTTAACAAGGTAATTGCAACTGATTGTGAGTAAACTTTCCACCTGAACACGCTTCTATAAACCGTAACCTGCTTGTATGGACCTCCCAGTGGGCCTGAATTTGATTCTATAAACGAGGATTCAAATGTGTACATATACAGAGTGTCCCAAAAAGATCCGACCTCGCCACCATAATCTTAGATGAGATAAAAGTTGCAGGATGTCAAGATGTCAAGTTTCAAGGTTAAACCAATGTCGACTTTAATTTTATCAAATAGATCACTGTTTTTTTATGCCAGCAATCGACAGAGCGCTAAATTTTACGTTTGAACGGGAGTCGGTTCCCAAAATGTACTAGTGAATAGACGGATTAAAAAAATAGCTCCGTACATGGCAAATTCAGTTAAAATATATTTCGTTCGTGCGTTTTTTTGCCTGGCGCGGTCGTCCTTGAACCAGGGTGCTTCTTGGAATCCGGTCATGGGTTCCTATCAGTTAATAATATGCGTCCGAGAGATAGCCGCTTGAGTCACGCCGTCACGATAATTTTTCCGAGAATACGCCGGGTCTCAGGCGGAATACAAAGTACCCCCTTTTAGTCATCCGTCATCCGCGTTATTTACATATTAGTCCGTCCGGAGGAAAATTAATGGACATTTTTGCAATTCTCCGTACACAAAAGGAAATTACTGTCGTATTATTACAGGAGGGTGGGTCGGAGTATAATTAATGTTAATGTCTAAAAAAAATTTCCTTCTTTTTATATTCAAGCCCGATTTCATAATAACGCTGAAGACCATTTCAAAATAAAGTTTCTGAAACAAATGACTAATGATATTTTGTTTGACGTAATGTCAAAATTTTGACTCTTTTTCTCCAATTTTAACAATATTTCAAAGAAGTTTTCGAAAAAATACTGTGTAAAGCCCCTTTTCCATTATTGAATGTTTTTTTAACTCTAGCTTTCATTAAAAAAAAACATTTCCAAAACATAAAAGAAATACTTCTCAACTAAGAATAAAAATCAGCTATTTTAGAAATTCCTATGAAATGTGATAAAAATTCGTTCATTTTTATTCCACGAGCATTTTATATTTATACGACAGTTGATGGTTGATTTGATGTTTACTTAATATTAATTCTTATCACTTTATTATAATCTCTTTGTTACTGTCGGTCGTACTTCTCGCTCAGTAAAAAAAATCAACGTTCTCTGGAGATAAAATTCGAGATGTACCAAGATGACCCCGTCTAAGCGCACACCTTTTTTATGTGCGAAAGTTCATTCGTGGTTAACCTGCGCCTGTTTGTTTTACGAGATTTATATGTGTTATAAGTTCTAAAATTGGTGTAAGGAGAGAGCGTTGAACTGTGGTAAAATTATCGTGGAAAAAATTTAAACAAATATGTGACCCTGAATAGATTTAATGTGTACACAAAAATACGAGTGTATCGATAATATAATAGAACAATAAGTAAACTGTATGTTCCTCTTTGTCTGAAAATATATTTTTATAAAAAGTTCGGAAGTAGGTTTTTGCAGCAGCGAACGATGTCTGTGGTAGGTGACGATAAAGGTTTTCAATCTTCCACGTTATTTTTCTTTCTAGTTCTGTTTATGAATATAAGATGGATTGTTTTGTTCTGACTACTCGACTAACGGCAAATTCTCCTTCAATCGACCAGCCAACGGATATCAGCTATTAGAAAGCAATAACAGGCTACCGATAAAAAAAGCCACTCAGCCAAGGTTATTGTCTCTGAAGGATTTTCGGGTATAACGAGATGAGCTTCGGAGAATTCCCAGAAGTTTTACAGTTAACCGAATAATGAGATTGTAACCGGTATATACCAAGAGTTTCAGTAGTAATAGGTTTTTTATTCAATGTAAATAGTTCGTAATAGCAGACGAATAGGGGGTTATGTGGCGCTGTGCGCCACAGGGATCATACTTGGGGCCGTTGCGGGTTTGGATTTATGTCGAGAAAGTGTCGTGGTAGATTACTTTAAGAGTCATCGTCTGTTGTCTACCGAGTTATCAAAAAAAAATCAATTTGCTTAACTTATACCGTCAAATACTACACTGTTAGTAATTGATAACTAAGGTTTGACATTTTTGTGTGAAATTATTTTAGCAGCATCTCATTTTCTTGTGCTTTATTTAACAGTAACAGTTTCTTAAAGTTGTCGGCCACATACAACTTTATACGGACTAAACATAAAAATTAGGTCTTACAATAAAAATACCCAGTGCGGCAGCTGTACGAGGCATTTTTAAGTTTCTTAAATAAACCAAATTGCGCATGGCGGTTGAAATAACATATGCGTTTTAAGAAATATAGAAAAAATACACACAGGGGGATAAACAGACATTCTTATTTGATCACCTACGACAAAGCTACCGTTATCCCAAGATATCATGAAAAATGAAGGAGTTATCGTATAAATCATTTCTTTTAAGGCTCCAAGGCCTCTTAAAGAAGTAAAATTGTATCAATTGTTTTATAACTAATCGCTGCCTCTAATGTCATATAAACTCTCGTCAGTCCATTTTTTTACTACATTTTGTCCACGTAGTCGACTTTTTTTATAGAAAAAACTTACATCCGCGTAGCTTCTTTATTGATGAATTACTAAATCTTCCACTATTGTTGATAGTTTTGTAGGTGCACCATTAGATGTCGTCTCTTATATAGCACTGACAGTTGTTCATTGCGGTATAAAAAAAGATCTGAAGCCTACAATTATTACTATTATCAACTCAAATTCGCGATGCACTAGCTGTGGTGGCTGCATTCAATCGTCCTGGATACGTCTTTGTTCGAACGGAACCCCTGACCCTTTGCGATGGGTTAATTGTGCGAGGTTAATTAGATTGTCTGGCGAACTTCGTAAGATATGCGACAGATGAAAGATATTGTCCCTTCCTGGAATTGCGACTGGATTCGATGGAAGTTGGTTCGAAGTCGATATTGAATAAATGTTCAGAGTGACCGCGAAATGTCGATTAAATTATGTAATTCATTTTTTTTTCCCGTAATAGAAGCTATACTTTATAATTTTCCAAATCGCTTTTAATAAATTTAGCTCTTTCAGATTTCCAACATTTAACCTTATTATTTATTCGTAATTTTTTCTAAACAGTCATAAACGTGCAGAAGCGAGGAAAATATGGCACCATATTATTGTTTTTTATTGCGAGTACATATTAATATTTATATATCATAGTACAAAGTATATTAAACTATCGATAATGAAGTTCCACTTCGCCCCAAGGTTTATATTCACATGGAAATTGCGTTGCGTAATTGATATAAAGTAAAGTATCGACAAAAAATATGCAAATGAGGAGAAATCGCGATATTGTCTTTTTGAATTGTTGTATTCATCACATTTGGATTTGTATAATGGATATTTAAGTGTCTGTAAGGTGAAAAAATATGCAGATTGTGTGTTTCGCATAAATCTAGAGAGAACTGTGGTCATAAAATTAAAAAAAACTGTTGTAGATTCGTACGAAGCAAATTACATAAGGATGCTTTTCACTTTTTGGAATGGTAAAAAGTGTTTGCGAAATTTGACAACGCTTGAGAAATAGTGAAAGATTTGTCAAGTCTTTTTGGACTACCGGGATCAGAAATCTTTAGCAATTAAAGTAAACTATTTTTGTTAAAATCGGACAAATAACCTCATAGTGACCGCTTTTTATTTACGTCCGTTTATCGTCATAAAAGGAATCAATAAGCCACTATTGCGCAGCCTTGAAATTTGTGGAAAAACAGTTACTATGTACGGATTACTGCACTAGCATACCATATGGCTGCAAGATATAGATAATAGACATATCACACCAACGCAGATCGCTCTGGTTTTAATACGTGCAATAAAATATGATTTATCATTTTAAGTAGAGCTAATTCGGGCGATTGTTAACCATATGGGTCTGGGTTAATTGTATGTAGATCGGTGCCACGACCTTGGCGCTAGGGACACCCAAAGCCTAGTAAAAAAGTCCATCCGCAGAAATTAAGAGCGCAAATCGACCAGACTGGCTATTTTCTATTAAAAAAACGGACCTATTTTTATTCCAGTATATATTTTTAAGACAATGGAAGATTTTACACAGTTGAACAAACCTCGGACCTCGCAAAGTAGCGCTACTGGAACAACGTCGGAATTATCTGTCTAATCGGGCTACTCGTCTTCGTAGAATACACAAAAGGTCCCCGCAACCGTCGGAGACGCATTCCTTCTGCCGGAAAGGTTAACGCTATGTAACGCCGCGGGTCAGTCCAACCATTTGACGGCTGACTAAGCATCGAAACACTCGATTTGCCGCCCCTTCTGCCTCCTTAGACCCGTCGGTGTCGTTCCAGCTGAATAGACGGTGCCTCAGAGTCCGTGGTTCGTCAGCCAAGACCGCGTAAGCGCCGTGGGAACCGGCCGAGGCACCAGGCGTAGCGAGCGACTTATCTGTGCACTTGCGGTGGCCAGCTTCGATCTCCGATCATAATAGTACGCTACCGCGCCTTCTCCCGCACAAGTGCGAATTTTTCGTATGGATCGAGCACGAAATTCGCCCCTGTATATGTATCGCTGAGTGTATCGCCTTTAGGTCTCAAAGACCCGCAAGTTTATGAAATACAGGGTGCTATGAAACGGAGAGAATGTTGCTCTACCGTTTTCCTGCCTTTACTTACGTTTGATTATGATATTTGTGTCTGAGATATCGCGATTCTAATAGCTGAAATCCACAAATAAGAAGTGGATCTTATTTGTGGAAGGGCGAAATGGGCGGTGACTATTAGACGCCTTCATTATAGCCGTCTTTCTCTACCGCACGGATTTCTATGACTTACTTTATCGCTCTCAGGTAACGGCCGATGAACCATGGGGACTTTCCGACCCTGTATATGCATATCTTGTAGAACGCGACTCCTTCAACTTTTAGAATCGCGATATCTCAGGAATGGTGGTTCTTAGAAAAAAAAGTATTAGCACCATTTTTGTAGATAATTTTCAGATCTATAATTTTTGTCCGAGCTACTTTTTTGATAAAACTTACCGTTTTCGAAAAAAATCCAAAAAACCTCAAATTTTGACCTTTGACCCCGAATAACTTTTTTGGCACACATGGGATCGGTGGGGACTTTTGAGATTTTATTTCTAATGGTGTACTCAAGGTCTCCACCAAAATTTAGCTCTGTCGGAATTTTTGTTATTTGACCACTATTTTTATGACTGATTTGACCGGACTATATGTTCCTGTTGTATATTTAAATTGTTATATTTAGTTTTATGCTGTAAACACTCTATTCTGGAACAAAATATTTGTCTAAAAGCTATAAGTCCGTTTCTTTATTGGATAATATTTAAATAATAAAGTTGAACTTATCGAGAAAGCATCAATATTTATTTTTGGACAGGCATAGTTGAAGCGCAGCATCAAGGTTTTGCGGGCGTCCGCCTAAAGCAAATTCAATACCGCTAATGTGTTCATCAGCTAATTATCGCTAACCCGTCCCTCGATACACGATACGCTGGGCGTTCCTGCTGGGACGGATCCCGTATCGCCGCGTTATCTCCAGTATGGGTGTCAGCCAGACTTGTTTTTGTTTCTGTTATCGCGCGTGCCTTGGACTGCCTGTTTTCTTGGCCGCTATCGCGAAAACGATACCGCTTCGGCTGGTGGTGTAAACATTTTTGGTTCGCAATGCGCGAAATTTTGGCCATAGTCCTTTAGGAAAATCACTACGCGGCGTCATTTATTGTTTTATTGTCCTAAATTTTAACGGATGTTATGTCTAGGTCAAAGTTAATTATGACCGATATTTGGTCCGCAACTTTTGAACTATCGGGTCGATATTACAGAAATATTCAGTTATAATCGGGTGCACGCGCGCTCAGTAAATCCCCCGGACTATAATCGTCCTCATTTATTAATTTTCCACTTGATCTCGCAATAATTAACGAAGCGCAATCCGATTTACGCCGCCCTATGGGCGTCGAGCGATTTTATCCGATATCGAGGCTTATATTTCGCCCCAATAACTCCTCTACTTATTCTACAAATAATTTAATTACACGTAGATTGGATCTGGGCTGTAATCGATACGGTGGTTAGGTATGACTTGTTTTATCACGAAAGAATGACGTCATCGTTGTTCGAGATATGACGTCATCGACAATTTTTTTAAATAGCAACCCCCAATTTTGACCATGCCATTTGAAAGAGCGCGTCATTCTACATACACATATCATGAAAAATTATGGTGTTGCATAACAAAAATTTCAAGAAAATAATGTTTGAAGATTTTAAAATTTAATTTTCACAGTATTGAAAATGATAATGATTATGTNCAAAATTTTGACTCTTTTTCTCCAATTTTAACAATATTTCAAAGAAGTTTTCGAAAAAATACTGTGTAAAGCCCCTTTTCCATTATTGAATGTTTTTTTAACTCTAGCTTTCATTAAAAAAAAACATTTCCAAAACATAAAAGAAATACTTCTCAACTAAGAATAAAAATCAGCTATTTTAGAAATTCCTATGAAATGTGATAAAAATTCGTTCATTTTTATTCCACGAGCATTTTATATTTATACGACAGTTGATGGTTGATTTGATGTTTACTTAATATTAATTCTTATCACTTTATTATAATCTCTTTGTTACTGTCGGTCGTACTTCTCGCTCAGTAAAAAAAATCAACGTTCTCTGGAGATAAAATTCGAGATGTACCAAGATGACCCCGTCTAAGCGCACACCTTTTTTATGTGCGAAAGTTCATTCGTGGTTAACCTGCGCCTGTTTGTTTTACGAGATTTATATGTGTTATAAGTTCTAAAATTGGTGTAAGGAGAGAGCGTTGAACTGTGGTAAAATTATCGTGGAAAAAATTTAAACAAATATGTGACCCTGAATAGATTTAATGTGTACACAAAAATACGAGTGTATCGATAATATAATAGAACAATAAGTAAACTGTATGTTCCTCTTTGTCTGAAAATATATTTTTATAAAAAGTTCGGAAGTAGGTTTTTGCAGCAGCGAACGATGTCTGTGGTAGGTGACGATAAAGGTTTTCAATCTTCCACGTTATTTTTCTTTCTAGTTCTGTTTATGAATATAAGATGGATTGTTTTGTTCTGACTACTCGACTAACGGCAAATTCTCCTTCAATCGACCAGCCAACGGATATCAGCTATTAGAAAGCAATAACAGGCTACCGATAAAAAAAGCCACTCAGCCAAGGTTATTGTCTCTGAAGGATTTTCGGGTATAACGAGATGAGCTTCGGAGAATTCCCAGAAGTTTTACAGTTAACCGAATAATGAGATTGTAACCGGTATATACCAAGAGTTTCAGTAGTAATAGGTTTTTTATTCAATGTAAATAGTTCGTAATAGCAGACGAATAGGGGGTTATGTGGCGCTGTGCGCCACAGGGATCATACTTGGGGCCGTTGCGGGTTTGGATTTATGTCGAGAAAGTGTCGTGGTAGATTACTTTAAGAGTCATCGTCTGTTGTCTACCGAGTTATCAAAAAAAAATCAATTTGCTTAACTTATACCGTCAAATACTACACTGTTAGTAATTGATAACTAAGGTTTGACATTTTTGTGTGAAATTATTTTAGCAGCATCTCATTTTCTTGTGCTTTATTTAACAGTAACAGTTTCTTAAAGTTGTCGGCCACATACAACTTTATACGGACTAAACATAAAAATTAGGTCTTACAATAAAAATACCCAGTGCGGCAGCTGTACGAGGCATTTTTAAGTTTCTTAAATAAACCAAATTGCGCATGGCGGTTGAAATAACATATGCGTTTTAAGAAATATAGAAAAAATACACACAGGGGGATAAACAGACATTCTTATTTGATCACCTACGACAAAGCTACCGTTATCCCAAGATATCATGAAAAATGAAGGAGTTATCGTATAAATCATTTCTTTTAAGGCTCCAAGGCCTCTTAAAGAAGTAAAATTGTATCAATTGTTTTATAACTAATCGCTGCCTCTAATGTCATATAAACTCTCGTCAGTCCATTTTTTTACTACATTTTGTCCACGTAGTCGACTTTTTTTATAGAAAAAACTTACATCCGCGTAGCTTCTTTATTGATGAATTACTAAATCTTCCACTATTGTTGATAGTTTTGTAGGTGCACCATTAGATGTCGTCTCTTATATAGCACTGACAGTTGTTCATTGCGGTATAAAAAAAGATCTGAAGCCTACAATTATTACTATTATCAACTCAAATTCGCGATGCACTAGCTGTGGTGGCTGCATTCAATCGTCCTGGATACGTCTTTGTTCGAACGGAACCCCTGACCCTTTGCGATGGGTTAATTGTGCGAGGTTAATTAGATTGTCTGGCGAACTTCGTAAGATATGCGACAGATGAAAGATATTGTCCCTTCCTGGAATTGCGACTGGATTCGATGGAAGTTGGTTCGAAGTCGATATTGAATAAATGTTCAGAGTGACCGCGAAATGTCGATTAAATTATGTAATTCATTTTTTTTTCCCGTAATAGAAGCTATACTTTATAATTTTCCAAATCGCTTTTAATAAATTTAGCTCTTTCAGATTTCCAACATTTAACCTTATTATTTATTCGTAATTTTTTCTAAACAGTCATAAACGTGCAGAAGCGAGGAAAATATGGCACCATATTATTGTTTTTTATTGCGAGTACATATTAATATTTATATATCATAGTACAAAGTATATTAAACTATCGATAATGAAGTTCCACTTCGCCCCAAGGTTTATATTCACATGGAAATTGCGTTGCGTAATTGATATAAAGTAAAGTATCGACAAAAAATATGCAAATGAGGAGAAATCGCGATATTGTCTTTTTGAATTGTTGTATTCATCACATTTGGATTTGTATAATGGATATTTAAGTGTCTGTAAGGTGAAAAAATATGCAGATTGTGTGTTTCGCATAAATCTAGAGAGAACTGTGGTCATAAAATTAAAAAAAACTGTTGTAGATTCGTACGAAGCAAATTACATAAGGATGCTTTTCACTTTTTGGAATGGTAAAAAGTGTTTGCGAAATTTGACAACGCTTGAGAAATAGTGAAAGATTTGTCAAGTCTTTTTGGACTACCGGGATCAGAAATCTTTAGCAATTAAAGTAAACTATTTTTGTTAAAATCGGACAAATAACCTCATAGTGACCGCTTTTTATTTACGTCCGTTTATCGTCATAAAAGGAATCAATAAGCCACTATTGCGCAGCCTTGAAATTTGTGGAAAAACAGTTACTATGTACGGATTACTGCACTAGCATACCATATGGCTGCAAGATATAGATAATAGACATATCACACCAACGCAGATCGCTCTGGTTTTAATACGTGCAATAAAATATGATTTATCATTTTAAGTAGAGCTAATTCGGGCGATTGTTAACCATATGGGTCTGGGTTAATTGTATGTAGATCGGTGCCACGACCTTGGCGCTAGGGACACCCAAAGCCTAGTAAAAAAGTCCATCCGCAGAAATTAAGAGCGCAAATCGACCAGACTGGCTATTTTCTATTAAAAAAACGGACCTATTTTTATTCCAGTATATATTTTTAAGACAATGGCAGATTTTACACAGTTGAACAAACCTCAGACCTCGCAAAGTAGCACTACTGGAATTATCTGTCTAATCGGGCTACTCGTCTTCGTAGAATACACAAAAGGTCCCCGCAACCGTCGGAGACGCATTCCTTCTGCCGGAAAGGTTAACGCTATGTAACGCCGCGGGTCAGTCCAACCATTTGACGGCTGACTAAGCATCGAAACACTCGATTTGCCGCCCCTTCTGCCTCCTTAGACCCGTCGGTGTCGTTCCAGCTGAATAGACGGTGCCTCAGAGTCCGTGGTTCGTCAGCCAAGACCGCGTAAGCGCCGTGGGAACCGGCCGAGGCACCAGGCGTAGCGAGCGACTTATCTGTGCACTTGCGGTGGCCAGCTTCGATCTCCGATCATAATAGTACGCTACCGCGCCTTCTCCCGCACAAGTGCGAATTTTTCGTATGGATCGAGCACGAAATTCGCCCCTGTATATGTATCGCTGAGTGTATCGCCTTTAGGTCTCAAAGACCCGCAAGTTTATGAAATACAGGGTGCTATGAAACGGAGAGAATGTTGCTCTACCGTTTTCCTGCCTTTACTTACGTTTGATTATGATATTTGTGTCTGAGATATCGCGATTCTAATAGCTGAAATCCACAAATAAGAAGTGGATCTTATTTGTGGAAGGGCGAAATGGGCGGTGACTATTAGACGCCTTCATTATAGCCGTCTTTCTCTACCGCACGGATTTCTATGACTTACTTTATCGCTCTCAGGTAACGGCCGATGAACCATGGGGACTTTCCGACCCTGTATATGCATATCTTGTAGAACGCGACTCCTTCAACTTTTAGAATCGCGATATCTCAGGAATGGTGGTTCTTAGAAAAAAAAGTATTAGCACCATTTTTGTAGATAATTTTCAGATCTATAATTTTTGTCCGAGCTACTTTTTTGATAAAACTTACCGTTTTCGAAAAAAATCCAAAAAACCTCAAATTTTGACCTTTGACCCCGAATAACTTTTTTGGCACACATGGGATCGGTGGGGACTTTTGAGATTTTATTTCTAATGGTGTACTCAAGGTCTCCACCAAAATTTAGCTCTGTCGGAATTTTTGTTATTTGACCACTATTTTTATGACTGATTTGACCGGACTATATGTTCCTGTTGTATATTTAAATTGTTATATTTAGTTTTATGCTGTAAACACTCTATTCTGGAACAAAATATTTGTCTAAAAGCTATAAGTCCGTTTCTTTATTGGATAATATTTAAATAATAAAGTTGAACTTATCGAGAAAGCATCAATATTTATTTTTGGACAGGCATAGTTGAAGCGCAGCATCAAGGTTTTGCGGGCGTCCGCCTAAAGCAAATTCAATACCGCTAATGTGTTCATCAGCTAATTATCGCTAACCCGTCCCTCGATACACGATACGCTGGGCGTTCCTGCTGGGACGGATCCCGTATCGCCGCGTTATCTCCAGTATGGGTGTCAGCCAGACTTGTTTTTGTTTCTGTTATCGCGCGTGCCTTGGACTGCCTGTTTTCTTGGCCGCTATCGCGAAAACGATACCGCTTCGGCTGGTGGTGTAAACATTTTTGGTTCGCAATGCGCGAAATTTTGGCCATAGTCCTTTAGGAAAATCACTACGCGGCGTCATTTATTGTTTTATTGTCCTAAATTTTAACGGATGTTATGTCTAGGTCAAAGTTAATTATGACCGATATTTGGTCCGCAACTTTTGAACTATCGGGTCGATATTACAGAAATATTCAGTTATAATCGGGTGCACGCGCGCTCAGTAAATCCCCCGGACTATAATCGTCCTCATTTATTAATTTTCCACTTGATCTCGCAATAATTAACGAAGCGCAATCCGATTTACGCCGCCCTATGGGCGTCGAGCGATTTTATCCGATATCGAGGCTTATATTTCGCCCCAATAACTCCTCTACTTATTCTACAAATAATTTAATTACACGTAGATTGGATCTGGGCTGTAATCGATACGGTGGTTAGGTATGACTTGTTTTATCACGAAAGAATGACGTCATCGTTGTTCGAGATATGACGTCATCGACAATTTTTTTAAATAGCAACCCCCAATTTTGACCATGCCATTTGAAAGAGCGCGTCATTCTACATACACACAGATCATGAAAAATTATGGTGTTACATAACAAAAATTTCAAGAAAATAATGTTTAAAGATTTTAAAATTTAATTTTCACAACACTGAAAATGATAATGATTATGTAAAAATCGACTAAATGGTGCACCTCCTCATTGTGCAACACCTGTCCGTGCTTATTTAGATGAGCTGTTCCCGAATCGTTGGATAGGGAGAAGGGGGCCGATTGAGTGGCCAGCCAGATCGCCTGATTTGACACCCCTAGATTATTTCTTGTGGGGAAATTTAGGTAGAACATTAAGATGACGAAACCAATATTTATTAGGAATTTGGATGCGACAGTTATTTGTGCTTAATAGTCATGTTTTTGAATGACCATCGGCAAAACCATGATGATGTGACATAAAGGACTCTTCTGTTCCAGATTTGGTCCACTGTACGAATGAGCCCAACGTGTCGATCCCGCAACTGGCAAATTTGCTGATAGAAAGGTCCCAGAACACGAACTGGGTCGTGGTGTACAAGGCTCTCGTCACAGTCCACCACATGATGTGCTATGGAAATGAAGTAAGTATACCTTATTGACTCCCGGTAATAATTGCAATTACCTGCCCAGATTTCTTGTTTTTCTTCGATATTATGACGGTAACCGGCACGTATCCTTTGTTTGGTTAGTGTCGCGGAAAATTGATGGGTGCTGTTCAGTTTGCAGGAAACTGAAAGTACAATTTCTATTCGAAAACACACATTCGGTTGATAAGTGAGCAATTTTGTTTTTTGAGAACTAGAAAAGAAGGGACTTTATTACAGGGGCGTTCATTTGACCAAAAGTCATGCAAGAGATTCATAATTGCGTGAGTCTGCTGTCATTAACAAAATACTTCCTTTCAGAGATTCACCCAGTTCCTGGCATCCAGCAATAGCACGTTCCAGCTGAGCAATTTCCTGGATAAGAGTGGAGTTCAAGGTGAGCCTACTGATCGATCAATGATTAGATTTTTTTTTCTATTAATACAATCCATTCAGTGGGCATCGCCTACTGACGTCCCATCGTCCACTTAACCTATTCAGTGGTTCTTAAAGTGGTTGTTTTTTACTGACGCCAGTTTGTTAGATGTTACTTGATCCCAGATTCGTTTAAGAACGATTGTGGAAATATAATTTGGAACTAACAAATAATTAACTATAGAGAGATGTTTTCACAAAATCCAAAAGCAAATAATTACATATACGTTGGCGCCCAACGATATTTTGAATATCAAGTAACGTCTAACAGAATTAATATGTATTTGTTGTAAATGTAAATAAAATTAATAAAAACTGTTTTTCTTTTCGATTTCATCAGGGATCCTAAGTGTTAGGGCTGGTAAGTGGTTTTTAACACAAGTAGGGTTTTAGCTTTGCACTATTTACGTAGTTTTTAGATTTGGTAGAGGTAGGTATCATACATCGCGAAAGTTTTAAAAATAATACTTTGTCTTTTATAATAAGCCCGGTATTTTTGTACGTTTATCGACAGTTCGTTATTTCGGCTTGTTTTATCTACTAACTGTGCTCTGTGCTGTCTGAAGTAGGTCATACAGGGTGTGTCAAGCATTAAAATCGGAAATATTCCTAAATTTGGTCCTCCGGTCCAGTGGCTTGACTTTTGACTCATCCTGTATGTCGATCCTATTAAAATCACACTAACCGATGCCTTAGCTTCCCGAAATGTTTAACATTAACTAACCTATTGTGGCTAACAATTTGTTGGATTAAATTCGTATCGCTGATATTTTTAAAACTTTCAGTTGCTCATTGAATATGCTTTGTGCGTGCGTGTGAGTTGTTGGTTTCAGACAATATGAATGTGTTTTTTTCCACGACCTGTCGCGATAACACTTAAATATATTACCCTTGGTATTTGCCTAAACGTACACGCGAGTGTAAAAATTGTGATTAACATTCTAGGATCTCTTTCAGAATTCTATTTCATTATTAAAAAAGTAACCATTAAATTATTAGGGACACTTAATAGATTTCACGCGTAGAATAGTTTTTAATCGATTATTTTAATGGCCTTACTGGTTGTTTTCTTCTATGTGAATGTCATTAAAACATATTCAAACCAATTGTGGGTGATTCATAGACATGATCTGGTGTTCAAAACATCAACAAAATATCCAACGAGCAATGACGAATTGAAAAAGACAAATTTAATGGCCTTGTTGGATTTTATTTATAATAGAAAGCGACCTTGTCGATAATAGCCGGTGCTGAGGTACTGTTTTATAGAGGATTATTTAATTTTTTTTATGTAAATCGAAACGAAAATAACGAGCGTTTAAATAAAAACGTGGTTGAAGTTGGCTCTGACACATTGGACGTAGGGCGTAGCTTATAGCGACCAACTTAACCTCATTTCTCAACGAGCTGTATAACAGCTGTCAGTTTCAATAACAAAGCGGCGATACAGCGCTTTGACAGAAGACGTTTAAGTTCATTTGCTATACGCTACGCCCTACGTCCAAATTTTCAGAACCAACTTGACCACGTTTTTATTTGAACGCTGGTTATAAATCGGTTCTTTGGCAGTCCTTTCTATGGATCATTCACAGTTTGATCGATTTGATTATCGTCTCATCGTTTTTTCTTACATTTTTTGCCTTTTCTGCTGGGGATTGCGTCTGTTTATCCAGCATTGTTTGTAAAAAGCCGTTTATTTTAGGATACGATATGTCCCCGTTCATCAGAAGATACGCCAGATACTTGAACGAAAAGGCTCTGTCTTACAGAACCGTTGCCTTCGATTTTTGTAAAGTCAAAAGAGGGTAAGTAGTCTTGGAAAACTAGTATTGAAGTCTTAACATACTTTAAAATACATAAAACAATAATTATAATAGGTAGAAATAGGGTATTACCTCCGAATTTTTGACACACGGACCGATATTCATGAAAATTGGCGAGTAAGCTCATTTCACCCTCCTTTACAAAAGTTTCATATCCATAATGTGTGCTTATTGATTTTAGGGGATGAAAACTACCTCTTCTTGCAAAAAACGTAAAAACCGTAGATTTAAGCATTCTTTTATGTTTTGAATAATAATTTTTGATTTATTGCAACATTTCAACCCTTAAAATCTACCCTTTGTGAGGAAAAAAAAACAAAAATTAGTTTTCGCGGCTCTGAAATGTTTTGACGGAGCAATAACGAAGAATTGAATATTTTTTACTGTTTATGAAATAATACATGATTTATTGCAACGTTTCAACCCTTAAAAACCATCCTTACTGCAGAAATTAAAGCAAAAATTTTTTTTCACATATCATTTATAATGAATGAAAGATTTTTATTTCTTCTCAGTTAATTTTTGCTCTACAGATAATTGAAAGAGCATAAATATTACAAAAAATCACTTATCTTGTTATTTCGAAAAATAGGATTTTTTAAATTAAAAATTTTTTTTTTCCTTATTTCAAACTTTTTTTAAATTTAGGCATTCTAAACCGGTCAAACTTGCAGAGCCTATTATTAGCACCTAAATATTGTCAACTATACATGGATTACGCTTAATTTCTATTTTTATGGTTCAGCCATAGATTTTATTGTTGATTTTTTCTCCGAAAAAATGAGATGACCATTTTATTTTCATCATAACTCCGCGAGTTTTTGAGCTCCGAAATTTTTTCAAAAAGCATTTTAAAGGTCTTTCCAAGCACTTTAAAAAAGGTTGTATTCAATTTCTTCGAAAAATTAGTTCTTTCGTCATTATTTTACGGTAAAAGGTTCGATTTTACTTTCCGAAAAATAAACAATCACCTTTAGAGTGTGATAACTCGGTTATTATTACATTTACGGTAATCAACAAACAATGAATCGATTCGTTATTTCAAAAGCTTTATTTTTGCTTTATATGGGTTTTTCGATAGAACGTAAGGTTTTCGAATTATTTATCAAAAATGGTTGAAAAACATACACTTTTCAGATGAAAAATCAACATTTTCAATCCCAAATAACTCGGAAAATATTAATTTTTGGAAAAAACGTTATAGAGCATTTTTTGCTTAGAATCATCCCTCTATTGATTTTTAAAATACTGTCATATACTGAGCTATAAGTACCATTTACAATTGCAAAAAAAACTAAACAAAGAAATAGCAAAACACGTAACTGCCGTAGGGGCAAGAAGCCTATGCTCCTGCAGACTGTTTCTGGATTTGTGCAATACGAATTGGTACAGGGCCAATATTTTTGCTACCTTTTAAAAGTCTTAGTTTTCTAATCACATAAAATTACATGGTTTTATTCCATTTATCGGATGTGGATTTTTAATTTTATTCACTACAAATTCCACGTCCTTCATATTTAAAATGACTGTGGTTAAAATGAGATCTTTACTAATAGTATCAGTTTCTTCTTGTAGGAAGGAAGATGGCATGCTGCGTACGATGAACTCCGACAAGCTACTCAAAACCCTCCCCGTTCTCCAAAACCAACTGGACGCCCTCCTAGAATTCGACTGCTCAGCCAACGATCTCACCAACGGCGTCATCAACATGTCCTTCATGTTACTGTTTAGGGATCTAATCAGGCTTTTCGCCTGCTACAATGATGGTATAATTAATTTGTTAGGTGAGTCATTTAATTGCTCGTTTTTCACTTTTTATCGTTTATTTCCCTCCTAGAGAAATTTTTTGATATGAACAAGAAGCAATGCAAAGAAGCCTTAGATATTTATAAGAAGTTTCTGATAAGGATGGATAAGGTGGCGGAGTTCTTGAAAGTAGCGGAGGTAAGTAATACGGATTCTATGGGAGCGCCGTCTAGTATTGTTCTTCCCGTCGTTGAACTAATCCGTAGTAATAATTCCAGAATGTCGGAATCGACAAGGGCGACATACCGGATCTCACGAAGGCCCCCAGTAGCCTCCTCGACGCGTTAGAACAGCACCTGAACTACGTAGAAGGGAAAAAATCGTCCAGCGGTGGTTCCACACAAGCACAAAGGTGATACCTAGTCCCCGTTAAAGTTTCTTCACAATAACGTTGAATTATATCTCTTCCAGCAACAACAACCAAAAGAACGTCAAGTCGGCTGTAACGGCTCTGTCGACTACCAGTAACGCTTTCGGAAATGTCGTGGCGAACGGTCGCTTCGATGCGCCGCCCAACGGGATCGACGAGAACCTCAAGTTGCAGATCCTGGCCGAAGAGGAAGCCGCGATTAATCGGTTCAAGGCGAAGTTATCTCCGTCCACGGCGAACAACCCGTTCCTGAGCAACTCCTCTTCCTCCACCACGGTATCCTCGCAGGCCACTTCTACCCCTGCGGTGGATCTCTTCGCAATCGAGGTCGAACCACCGCAACCGAAGGCGTCCGACGACCTCCTGCAACTGTCGAACCCCTTCTCGGACGCCTTCTCGCAGCCCCAGCCCGCGGCGGCCAACCATTCGCCCTTCTTACCCCCGCAACAGAATAACATCTGGATGGCGAATGGAAATGGTAAGTGTGCAGTTACGGAGCAAATAGTGTTCGATGAACCGAAAGTTGCTACTTTTCGCAATTGAAAAGGTGGCTTTTTGTTTTATGTCGTTGTTTATTTGAGGTTATGGAGCTGTCAGTCCTGTGACAAACCCTGTGATATCCAACGGATCTTTCGTGTCCGAGAATAATTTCGCTTCTGTATTCGGGAATAGCGACGCTAAAGGTAAGTGGCGCCGATCTTTAATCGCTACACCACACCACTGTTTATCTCACTGAGCCGACGAGCTTTCCCTAACTGAATTTTTGGGCATGTTAGTGTTGCACAAACTTTTTTTGTCGGCACAAACACCTTTCGTCCGCTTTTTGTCAGACTCGATGTTTACGTTATTATCCGGTTCGAAGGACCAGTAAAACGTTCTGTAATAGAAAACTTTCTTTGATCCACATTTTTCATGTTGTTTTTTTATCCGAAGAATTTTACAGGTAAAAAAGCAGTCGAGACTGTGATTTTAACATTTCTTTCCTACTTTTTTTACCTGCACTATGTTTTACTGTAAAATAATTTTATATTTCAGCAAGGTGCTTCAAATGATTTAAACGAATGCTTACGTTTAATTTGTTGCAAAATACGCCTTAATAATAATTTATAGTTAAAGACTGGCTAAATGAACGATTTGAAGCATCCTCTAACAAATAGCTTGTTTAAATATTTCTATTCACTTGTTCTGTCCTTCCGTCGATTACATGTAACTAATCGGCTTTCTGTTTTTTCCGCAAGCTGCCGGAGAGACAAAAGCCTCCTTTAACCCCTTTCTGGTGGAGGACACCACTCCCTCCCTACTCGACATGGACTCTCCCACGAAATCCGACACGCCCATCCTTAAGGTCCTCGATTTCTTCCAAAAACAGTACGTCTCGGACGTTTGCAGTCCCGACACCGACACTGCCGTACAAGATAAGACTGATCCCGTCAAAACTGTCTGATTTTCGTTTTTCGTCGTCGCTTCCCCAATCCAAACTTTGATATCCCCGTCTCTGTTCCCCGACAATAATTTTATATGTAGAGATGTAGTTGACTCGTACGACGTAATGGTGATGTGTAAGTGTGTGTTCTCTGGTGGACTATGCGTAGTTGCAGGTGCTTTAGAGCATCTCTCAGGTGAATTTTGGTGTAGCCTGTTCGGTGTTTAGTTCGCTTTTTTTGTGTTCTCACGGTATTGTGTGCTTAGTGCATGCCCTGTGTATTTCTTGTCGTTATGGTTCGAGGGACTGAATTTTCTCAAATTTGCTGACAAAGAGGTGCCATAAATCTGGTAGAATCATAAGAAAAACGGTAATTTTTTCTTAGAGGCGCGTATTTTTTTAAAATTGTGTCACAAGATATGTCCGTTTTGAAAATTTCGATTTTGGTTAAAAAATGGCTCCATTTGGAGCGTTTATGGGACAAGGATATCAACAAAGTCACAGTTAAATGTACTTATTTCAAATGCGGAAGAACAAAGAACTGAAACTGAATCCCTCACTTGGTCACCGTCGACCCACACTATCTCCCTGCACACGCATTGCAGGTTGCCGATAATCCTGTTGTAAATTCATGAGTTAAAGTTTAATAAATTGAAGTGTATTCTAAAAAAGTAATTATGACTTGACTCGAAGATCGTTTTTGGACCCACAGGGTTCATGATACGAAGAAGATTAATTTGTTTGATCGTCTGGCTGTTGAATTTATGGCGCCTTTTTCCAAAACACGGATAAAGGATTAGTGATTTTTTTTTCATTGTGTAAATTCACTAGTCTCTAAAAAAATATCTTAAAAACCAGTATACAAGAATTTTTACGGGAGGACGATTTGCAAAATAGTTCGTTTTAATTTTGATTTTGAGAGATAAACTGCAAGAGTACCCTTTTACCTCTGTAGCTGTTGATATTGAACGGTTTTTTAAACTGGCAGATTTTCGGTTGTGCTTATTCATACGATTCTTGCGTTTTTAACTTGTACGCTCCGGTATTGATTATTATTTCGCTCTCAGGGAGTAACTTCGACGCGCTGGGGGGAGTCCTGCAGCCGATGAACGCCAGCGGGCCAGCCAGCAATAACTCGACGTATCCCAGCGATAACAATGCCAACAACAACAATAACCAGCCGCCCTCCAACAACGGTCTCCTGACCGGAGACCTGGAATCCAGCCTGGCCTCGCTCGCCGAAAACCTCACGATAAACAACAGGGCAGTGCCGGTGAAGTAAGTTGTATTTACACGTTTCGGTACCTTTTGGAAAAAAAAACGATGTCATTTTCAGCCCGTTTCTGTACGATATTTGAGTCGTTTTTCGAGTTGCGCGCTTTGCGATTTATAAATTCAAGTAATCGTTGGACGTAATAGTTTGTTGAGACCGTACGGCTGAAATTCAAGTTAAAGTCTGCCGAAAACGTAACGATCGTGACTTGAAGGCTTCCTAGGAATTTATCGTTCAATTTTTTTTTTAATAGGGGCGTACAGTGGAACTCGCCTAAGAACGGTTCGAAACAGGGAAGCAACTGGAGCCCACAGCCGATATCCGCTACGACGGGCGCCGGGTACAAGCCAATGAACCAGTCGATGAGTAGTTCGCCGTTTAGTAGTATGACGACGGCCCCCGTGCAGCCCCAGATGTACACCCAGCCAATGTTGGTAAGTCGATTAAACAGTAGGTGTTGAAACGGTAAAAAAAAGAAGGTCATTGTCTCCGGTGACCTCCTCACACACCTGATTTATATGCCAACACTGTCTTTTGTAGAGATTAGAGAAGTAAATCTGTATAGGTCCGCAGTGTAAGTGCCATATGTCAATCCAGAAAATGATAAAATAACGAGAAAAAAAAATTTAAAAAAAAATTCTATTTTTGAAAATGATATTGAAAATTTTTAAATATCTTGAGCGACCTCTAAAAAATTTTTTTTTGAGCTGATTTTTTGAGAGGCCTCTTAAAACATGATAAAATAACGTATTTTCACAAGACACGAAAAAAAAATATTCGTTTTTTTTGGGCCACTCTAATGTATATGAAACAGGTTCTGTAGCACCTACAGACTAGTAGGTCTCTTTGCCAGTAGGTACAAATCAATGCTTTGTGCCGGTAGGCATTGGGCAGCAATAACATTTAAGATTTGACATATACTTTATAGGTTATATTTCACAGAGCGACCTACAAACTAATGCGATATGGCAGTAGGCATGACATTTAAGAAGTAGGTTATATTTCATGAACATTATTCGTTTTTAGATATTTACAATGTTTTTTTTAAATGTATTTATAGACTCAACTTCAGACCTACCTCGCCTAAGACTTTCCGTTTATTTTGAGGTATTTCGATGCACATATAGCATTTATACCGTGGATTTCCCGTATAGCATTAAAAAATTTATACTTTCTTCTAATTAAGGTTATTTCGACAGGGTATGCGTCCCATGGCGGTGAATCCCATGATGATGGCTCCGATGCAGGGCGTTGGAGCCGTGAATCCGCCGCCCAACCAGATGGGGCAGTCCCTGTTGTTCCACTGATAACTCTAGTATTTGTATGAATGTAGGTACGCCATCCCATAAGTGTATATAATACAATTTTTTTTTCAAGTGTAACAATCAAGGGTACAATAATAGTTTATAGTTATCCAGTTCTGTACATATCCACTTCTTTTAAGTAAAGCGATTGCAAGTTTCGTACGTTCCGTGTAGCCGTTTGATCTTTTTTGGACTGCGTCGGTGCGTGTGTGAAGTCGTAATAGTTGAATGGAAGAGTAGATTGTGAAATTTTACATTTACCGTTTCCATTGGAAGTACTACGACTCCACGCGTGTAATCCGTTTTATACATAAGTTGTTAGTTGAATCGATATATCTTTTTTAGGCTAATAGTAAAGAAAGTTGTCAGGATTTGAAAGTGTCAGAGCCATTTATCGATGTTATTACATATTTTAGATATAATCGTAGATCTTCATACTTTTAACACGATCCAAAACCCGTTTATTGTTGCAGGATGTCACTGAATTCTCTCTAACTTATCAATGAATGTAATAAAGTGATTTTAGCTGTTTTGGAGAGCAGTGGTGAATTATGTGATACACAGTTTTTGTTAGCGCGATGAACTTCGTTACAGATCAGAAGCGGGATGTAACTTTCTGAGTCGTGTTAATAGAAAAATTGGGGTTTTTGCCCTGAACATATCAGTTCTAAATTATGTATTAGATAATGTCTGTATTTCTGGTCGAAGTTCATTGCAATTCTGTTATCTAGGGCAACCCGAGAGTAAATCATTGAACTGAGCGTAGTTAGGAAATCTAGAACGTATTTATTGGCAACGCCCAACGCGAGACAATAAAGAAAATGTTGGAAGCGGTCCATTTTTAAATATAAATTACTTTTATGGATATTACTGTTATGCCGCGCCATCCGAGAGTGGTAGTTGCGAGTTAGGAATAAATCAATGTATTATATATTTTTTAAAATGTTTCTTTTCTATTGCCATAACGCGAGACGTTTAAAAACGAGGCGATCGAAACGTCGGGTCAAATGTGTTGACGTGCTAATTTGCAACGTTTCGTTCGTCCGGCTCTCGCAAGAAAGTGTCGGCACAAATTTTGTATAGCACTTGTAGTACACACGTTTTAAGTGCACGAGCCACCATTTTGTGTAGGTACTCTTCATTATTATTTACTTATGTATTAAATTAGTGCATTTTATTCAACCAGCTTCTGCAATAGAGGATTTTGTTAAACTTAAGTGTATTACAATAAAAATTTATTACGAAACGCCAGTCTCTCATTCTGAACCCAACCAATCTCTCCTTTTGATCCCTCGTAACGATTTAGATGTTCTGTGATGAAATCGATACTTTTATTATTATTATTACACAATATTTACAATTCACTTTAAAATACATCGTGAAAATAATTCGGTTGTGCCGCCACCCTAACGCACGTCAGCAGTTTCTGAAATCGATCGTGTTAAAAACAACGTAAACGTTATTTTATTCGTGACTTACCGCTTTCCAGCCCTAGGAATCCTGCCAGCCAGCCTTTTCCGCCGTTGTGGGTCGACGAGCTGTATTCGATGTCGATCCGAGAATTGGACCGCAGGATGGCCGGATTATCCTGAAACAATATCAAGGTGACTCGTGCGTGTCGGAATTATCATACGTCTAACTTACGTGTTGACAGAACGTGCGAATCAGCTTGTTATTTAAATACGTCGTTATCCTGACGTACGTCTGGTCGCAACTGCCTTGAATGTCGAAAGCTGAAAAGATTCTCCGTTTTTAAAAAGCTACGAGGCCTAATAATTAATTTTTCAAGTTTATAGCATCTAAAAAATAAGATCCCCGAAAGTTTTCAGTAGTTCTTTTTTATTAAGAAGATATATGAATGTCGAACTACCAAAATGGTTTGAATGTGGGTGAAAAAATATCAATGTCGAGTAGCGATGACATTTACTTTGGAGGTTATGTCTCACTGAGCAATCTACCGCGTACTGCAGTAGGTCCAAAGTAACGTTTTTACCACCAGTAGGCATCGAGTAGCAATGACATTTAAGACGACGTAATTTGTAGGTTATGTCTCACAGAGCAACCTACCGCGTACTGCAGTAGGTCCAAAGTAACGTTTTTACCAGTAGGCATCGAGTAGCAATGACATTTAAGACGACGTAATTTGTAGGTTATGTCTCACAGAGCAACCTACCGCATACTGCAGTAGGTACAAAGTAACGTTTTCACCAGTAGGCATCGAGTAGCAATGACATATAATTTGTAGGTTATACCTCACAGAGCAACCTACTGCAGTAAATGCTTTGTAGATTATCTCATCCACACTCAAACGGAGCCTTTTACTTCCAACTCGAATTCAAAAGACATATTATTTATATTCATGTTATTTCATAAAAAAATTTTTACGTACCGTGGAATTTTAAAGCAGCATACAGCTCCACCGGCACCCTAATCACCCATCTGCAAACCATGTCATTCCTGAATTGATTCGGGTACAACGGGCTAGACACGCGTCCCCTGTACGCGTATAGTTCGCCGCCACATCCTCTGCCTGCGTCCGTCGATGTGTACCCCACGCCGTAAGCCGCGGGATATTTCGAAATATTATAGACGTGAAGGTATAATTTGTTGCTGAAAGAGAACACTGGATCCGGAAGTTGATTGCCGCAGGAATGCGACAGCAGTTGCCCGTCGGGTGCGCCGTCTCTCACCTGTTTTCAATTCCAATTAAAACGTATTTAGACGAGCGTAGCAGTTTCTCACCTCAAAACCTGTACCGCGGCAGGCTGCGTTGTAGAAAATATAAAACCTATCAAAATATAATGAAATTGTACGATTTTCAGGCACGTTAATTGTGATGACGCAATCGGATGTGTGTCTGGGGGAGTATACGTAGCCCTGAAGGCTCGTATAATTCCTGTTGCAACCTATAAAATCACGAATATAGAAGCGGCTGGTTTTCTTTATACGAAACTTACCAGTCAGCCTGTACTCTAATTTAAAACCTCTGCCCTGTTGCGTTGATAACAGACTTTTAAACGTTACCGTTACAGAATTCTTTACTGAGTAATAGTCCAAAACGGAGTCTAAGTTACTGCAAAACGTATGCCTCGCTGAATAATAATTGTAGTCCTACAAATAAAAAAAACGAAAATCTTTTCACTCGACATCGTGCGGTAAGTTGCAAAATTTATTTATAAAAAATATTTCGATGCTTACCATAAAAATGGCTCTACTCGTTTGAGGTTGCACGCCTGCCGTTGCGATTTGTCCGTCGGGATCTTCTGCTACGATCACCTTATCGCCGTTACAAACGAGAGAACTATCACTACTTCCCGTTAGATTGAAGTCTGTGAAGTGCAATTCGATTGCGTCCCACGAGTTGTTAGCGGTAATCGCCCAGTTGCACGCTATATTAGGTGGATATTTATCCGGGTAATTTGGGGAAGTTAAAGTTTTTATCTCCGTGGTAGCTTCTAATATGGAAGGGCCACATTTGGCTACAACAGAAAAAAATCGACATGTAAACGGACGTGCCACAAGGAACAGTATTTAGTCGAATACTTATGGTGGCCTACAAACAAGATTACCCGACAGAAAATGGCGATACATATAACCTGCAAAGCATATGCCATATGTCATTTGGGTTAATCTCATTGCTCGTTAATCTGTACTGATCAAGCGGTCATAGCCGCTACAAATTAGTAGGTCATTTTACCACTAGCAATGACAAATAAGATATGACATACTTGTAGGTCATTACACCAGTAGGTACAAAGTAACACTTTGTCAGTAGGTATTATGTCTTTGTCGGTAGGTACAAAATAATGCTCTGTCAGTAGGCATTGTATCTCACAGAGCGACCTACCGTAGTAGGTACAAAGTAATGCTTTGTCAGTAGGCATTATATCTCGCAGAGCGACCTACTGCAGTAGGTACAAAGTAATGCTTTGTCAGTAGGAATTATGTCTACACTAGTAGGTACAAAATAATGCTTTGTAGGCATTATATCTCACAGAGCGACCTACTGCAGTAGGTACAAAGTAATGCTTTATATCAGTAGGCCTCGAATAGCAAAGACATTTGACATATGTAGGTTATATCTCACGGATACACATAATATCACACTTTGCTGTAATATAAGACATTTTAAACAATTAAATACGTAAATAAATAAACGTGCAGTTTTAAAGCTAAGAAAAAAAATTATCAAAACGTACAAGACAAGTTTGAAAACAATAAAAAAAAGGTCTTTAAGCATGAATTTATATGCGAGTTTAAACAAGTGTTAAAATAAACTTTTTTTTTAATCCTGCAATTTATTCTCCTGAGAATTCGTAAGAGACACGTTTACTTACATATTACCGGTGTCAAGATCGCTTTGAAGGCACTGCTTCGACGACCCGTAACCACGAGCCTAATATAGCACCTATTCAAAGACGTGCTGAACTTGCGATATTCGGGCCTCGCATTCGACTTGCTGTCCAATTTTTCTATTAGTTCTGAAAAAGGCGACAATCCGTCGCGTACCTACGATCGGAATTTAATAAAACGCACGTAAACCGGAGTACCTAATACTGACCTCTATGAAGGAACACGAAGTGCTATTATCGGTACACGCTCCCGGTAGGTCGAGTTCCGTAAAGTGGACTTGTATTTGGTGGTCCAACGGGGCCTTAATTTTCCATCCGCAATCCAGATTTTCCAGGTCGGGCGCTTGTATATATTTAGTTTCTGTAAGGTTTATGGTACCGCCGCAGCCTTCAGACGGTCCTAAAACGCAAAGTAAATTATTTACGTAAGACGTTCCTTGAAATTTTCTTCCTTTGCGGTGGATTTAATCGAATTATTACCCACCGTGAGTGAAGTACACTTGCGCCTTGAAATTCTTGTAGTAGGTGGTGTAAGATTCCAGTTTTACCGACATACTACCAGTGTCGGCCAATATTGGGGACAAGTCGGTCACACTACCAGACAACGAGGCCAGTTTATTCTCCTGTTTCTCGCTCAAACCTTTGTATATATCGACACTGTTGAACACATGGTTCCCTTGTATATCCATAGATATTATTCTACAATAAAAAAATGCGCTTTTTTTTCACAAAAGTTTTTCTAAAATATTGTATGAAATGAAGTGAACAATGTTCTCCAGTACCAAAAATCTGGGTGTGCGAAATATTTCCATCGCAAAAGTCAAGTTCCTAATTGTTGATATTGAATCAAGAAAAAATTACTACTTATGTGATGTTACAACTGTTTAATGTTTTTCCGCCGATTTGTAAACACATTTAGCAGAGGTAGCAACGTTTGGCACTCATCTTCCCAGAAAACGTTCTGCGTACAAGCGAGAACCTGCTAATACATTTTAGCCCAGTAAATGAAATTTGCAATACATGTAAATCAAAAGGTAATTCGTTTCAGACTGAAACTTGGTTTAGTCGTTAGTTTTGGCAAAAATAAATAATATTTCCCAAAAAGTATCGGTTTAAAACAACAAGATCATTGTTTAAACAATGATTATAATGTAAATATGACCGAAAATTGAGTTTTTTAGCTGTATTAAAAGGCGCTTTCCAACAGGAGTTTTTGCATTTGTTTATACTTATAGGTTTTCAAAAAACGCTTCATTTGAGACGTGCTAAATTAAAATCCGTTAAGAATTTGTTTAAATAATTGCAAAAAACCAGCCAAATTTGAATTTGCTCTAAATAAAAGAAAAGAGCATAAATCGTCTCTAAACTGCAGTAAAAGTTGTATTTTGTTGCGCTTAAGTAACCCTGAAAATTTGGTAAAAAAATATTTATTTGTTTACGAGTTTTTGCATTTATTTATTAGAAATAGCATTTTTTCAATTGGAAAGACGCGGTTGTTAGCGTTATAATAAAGGGCCTTATGACGGCTCATTTTTTTCGTCTCGACTTATATTTTCAATATATGCAATTGGAAATTGTAATTTCATAGGCTAACCTCCTCGAAACGGCGTATAAACAAATAGTGTAATTTGTTTATAAGGTTTTTCGTTAATAACTTTGCGAAGAATGAATATTTTTTAAAGCTGCTTTGATATTTGTAATATTGGTAATTTTTCAAATTTAAAAAAAAAATTGTTCTAGGACCATTTTTAGTCGAGATAGCATTTTTTTTAATTCAGAACTTGATCAATTAACATTAAGACCTGAAATTTCGGGAATAAATCAATCAACCCTTAAACTTCATAATAACGGTTAAAGATATCGAAAAAAATGCATTTTATAATAATTTTTAACCCTTTCAAAAACGTCCTCGAATACATTTTTACACCTGGAATGTGGTGGGGGAAATAAGACAGAAACGTTCCGAGACTTCATATCTTAACTGCCCGAAAATTTTGCGATGTCTCCGGTAATTGTGGACCAATTTTAACGTTTTTATTTTAATCTGTGGTAGCGCATGAAAATAATAACAACTGCACGGTCCATTTTGCAATAATTAATTATTAATTTGTTATAAACTATTAATTTCGAAAAAACAATTTTTTTTCGCATTTTTTCGAGAAATAATTTTTCACAATGGTAGCAATAAATAATTTTCTTAAGAAACAATATTTTTTGTAAAAAAATTCAGGAAATGATATATTTTTTATGTATAAAGTTTATTTTAATGAGAATCGAGTGTTTTAATTTACATACTTACCTGTTTTAAAATATACGTAATATGTAATTTAATGTTAAAAAATAATACTATTTATGCACATTACATGCAAAAACTCGATTCTCATTAAAATGAACTTTATACATAAAAAATATGTCATTTCCTGAATTTTTTTACATAAAAATATTGTTTTTTAAGAAGATTGTTTATTGGTACCATTGTGAATAATTATTTCTCGAAAAAATGTGAACAACATTTTTATTACAAAATTAATAGTCCATTGCAAATTAATAATTAATTATTGCAAAATGGACCGTGCAGTTGTTATTATTTTCATGTGCTACCCCAGATTGAAAAAAAAAACTTAAAATTGGTCCACAATTAATGGAGATATTGCAAAATTTTCATCACATTCACATTCCAGGTGTAAAAATGTATTCGAGGACGTTTTTTAAAGGGTTAAAAATTACTATAAAATGCATTTTTTTTCGATATCTTTAACCGTTATTATGAAGTTTAAGGGTTGATTGATCTATTCCCAAAATTTCAAGTCTTAATGTTTATAAATAAACAAGTTATGAATTTAAAAAAAAACGCTATCTCGGCTAAAAATGGTCCCAGAACATTTTTTTTTTTTAATTTGTGAAAAATTACCAATATTACAAATATCAAAGCAGCTTTAAAAAATATTCATTCTTCGCAAAGTTATTAACGAAAAACCTTGTAAACAAATTACACTATTTGTTTATACGCCGTTTTGAGGAGGTTAGCCGATTAAATTACAATTTCCAATTGCATATCTTGAAAATATAAGTCGAGACGAAACAAATGAGCCGTCATAAGGCCCTTTATTATAACGCTAACAACCGCGTTTTACAATTGAAAAAATTCTATTTCTAATAAACAAATGCAAAAACTCGTAAACACATACATATTTTTTAACTAAATTTTCAGGGTTTCTTAAGCGTAACAAAATACAACTTTTACTGCAGTTTAGAGACTATTTATGCTCTTTTCTTCTATTTACAGCAAATTCAAATTTCGCTGGTTTTTTGCAATTGTTTAAACAAATTGTTAACGGATTTTAATTTAGCGGGTCTCAAATGAAGCGTTTTTTGAAAACCTATAAGTATAAACAAAAGCAAAAACTCCTGTTGGGGAACACTTTTTAATGCAGCTAAAAAATTCAATTTTCGGTCATATTTACGTTATAATCATTGTTTAAACAATGATCTTGTTGTTTTAAACCGATACTTTTTGGGAAATATTATTTCCTTTTGCCTAAACTAACAACTAAACCAATTTTATTTCATTTACTGGGCTATTTTGTCTTGCTTTGCTGTACACCAAAAAAATATCCACATTGAACACTTGTAAGACCGATGTAAACAATAAATCGCGGTAATAAGTGTTACGAAAACCGCAGTAATACTGAAACTATATATTTATTGGCTCATATAGTGCATGACCTAAGTGTTAAAGTCGGGTTGAAATTACTCACCTCAAGACAACAACTTGTTTTGGGGGTGCAATAATTTTCCAGGAGCATGAAACTAGCTCCATCATATCTCGATCGTAAGTTTGGTCTATGATGGAAGGACCGTTAATAACTGTTGCCCGTGTGATATTTAAATCACAACCTGTAAATGCAAATAAATTTATAAATGATTAACGGGACTCCTACATCTGTTTCCAGATTTAACTAGAAAACGGTAAATGCTTGTGACAAGCGGCAAAAATACCACACAAGCAGACCAACGATAAAGTTTTTTACTTGCCGTCATCTTTGTACGTGAACTTGAATCCCTTTTTGTTGCCAGAAGGGTTGGTTTTGAAGGTGACGATAATATGGTTCCTCCTCAAAGGTGGCGGTTTTCTTGTACCACAAAAAGATTGTCCCATAAAAGAATATCTTGAGGGGTACGTTGCCGTAATCGTTACATTGTCGTGTTTACACTCCTCCGATTCTGAAAATGAAATATTAGCGGTTCCGCTGACAAATAATTCGTAACTTTACCACCTTCTAAATCGAAATCATCGAAGTGGAAATTGACAACATCCGTTTTCGATACAATTGTGTACACACAACTTAAGTTTCCCTTGTAGGATACGGGATACCCTGGGCTGACTACAGTGTGTGGCGTGCCTGTTGCCTCGAGGGTTCCCCCACAAATCCATTCCCACTTGGCCTAAAAAAACATGAGTTCTCACAACTGTAACTTAACTCAATGTTACCAACTTTAAATCCACTCCCAGTTGTTCTGTTGTCACTCCTGAATATTATTCTCATTCTGTCTCCTGTCGACTGCACGCTATTAGGATTATTACGGCCGCATACTTTGGCGATCGATGTCCATTGGTCATTTTTCCAGTTCCAAATCTGGATAAGTTAAAAAATGTTAAATCCCTCTAGGGTTTAAACACGGTTTTTGTAATTTGATTGTACGGTGATACAAACTTGAACTTTGGAACTTGCCTCCACACAATCGTTTGCACACTTGTCGCTGGTTTCGATTTGGAACCTTTCGATAAAGTGAAGACGAATGAAGTATCCGAGAGTGGCTCTAATTTCCCACACACACTCCGCGTTATTCGGATAGTCCCGGTTGTAGTTTGGCGTGCGAATGAACCTCTCCCTGTCGTGGTAGATCCCACCACAGCCTTAACAAGAGCAGCAAGATATAACAACTTTATTTTACAATATAGTTTTTTTTTTTTTCAAAAAATTGCTGATTTATCAATATTAAGGTCTGAAAAAAATTGAGAGGACATTTTTTTTAATTCATGAAAAAATGTCAGGTTTCAAATGGCAATAATGCCATTCCGATTAAATTTCAATGATAAGAAAAACACCTGCATTTTTTGACCCGAAAATAGAAGACAAAGTTTCGGTAGATTTTCGCATATTTCCAATTATTTTGCAATACGCTCACAATTTGCACAGGAAAGTACAATTATTAGAGAAAATTTTAATCCCAAGATGGGTCACGTAAGTGCATTACTGTACGATTTATTGAAACTTGAAAAAAATGTCTTGTTTTTCGAAAAACTCAATTTTTGCAAAAACTATTAAATATTTTGCAATTTTACAAAAATGCACTTATTCTACTTGCCAAGGACAACTAACATTCTGAAAGTTTCGTAAGTTTCGTAAAAAAATCTTTGGTTTTAAAGATATAGAAGTTTTAAAAAAATTCGATTTTTAGCCGCTTTTTTTTTGCAATTGTTTATCAATTGACATCGGGCTGGACTTTTCTAGAATGTTTAGTTTTTTTTAAAGAAAAAAAAAAACGGGTTTTTGCAAACTTTGGACGCCATCTTCAAAATGGAGCCCTAACATTGAGTTGGGGTAAAGCAGTTTTCCTAATTTTTACGTGTCTTTGTTTACTGAACTAAATTTTGCCAAAAAAACGAGGTTTTTTCGACAATTTGACTGACTGGGCAAAATTTTATTGTTTTCAATAAAAACAGATCAATCATTAAAAAATTATTTTGAATACAAGATAATAGACCGATCGAAATAAAGTGGAAATGGTAAAGGGGCTTATAATAAACGAAAAAATAAATAAATGCGTGAGCAGGGGCGGCGGAGGGTTGATTTGGGGGGTTGAAAACTTATGAAAAATTCTATCATTAGGATTTCTGGCGAAAGTTGACGTCAAACAAAAATGTATCCAATACAAAAGTTGTAGATCATGCAAAAATCTACAACTTTTAAAAAAGTAACTTTTTAAAATAATCTCAAAATTTCCGAAAAAAATGTGAAAAACTGTTTTTTTTTAAAATTTTTTGTTTTTATTTCTCATTTCCGCAAAAATAATTTAATTTTGACGAAACTTAGTGAAATTATACCCTTCTGTGTCTTAAATAACCACAAATTTTTTTAGATAAAAAAAAAATCAAGAAGTTTCCGAGATATTCATTTTCTTTTTTTTTTCAAAGGAAAATTCTACTTTGAAGAATCATCATACAGTGATTTTCTGGTGATAATTTTTTTCATTTTGACATATAATTTTTGGTGAAATAAAAAAATCTGTATTCACAGTTCAAAAAGATGCTCAAAAATGCAAAAAAATTAAAAATGACTTGCAACAAAGAATTTTTCAGTAATCGTTGATAATTTGTTTAAATTAAAAAGAAAAATTCAAAAACATTACACCATTCAATAAATTGCGTATTTACAATACCACTTTTTTCGCTCTATACAATGGCGTCAACATTTTTGCAATCCGACGTTTCGTCTTCGAGGGGCCAACATCGGTTTAATTTTTTTAAATACTTCGCTGCTATTTTTATGAAATTTTTTTATCATCTAATTCAGAATTTAAAGTGACTAGATTTGAATGGTGTAATCAATTTTTGAATGTTTCTTAATTTAAACAAATTATCAACAATAACTGAAAAATTCATTGTTTCAAGTAATTTTTAATTTTTTTGCATTTTTGAGCATGTTTTTGAACATGTTACTACAGATTTTTGTATTTCACCATAAAAGTATGTCAAAACGAAAAAAATTATTACCGGCAGAACTCTGTACGATGATTTTTTTAAGTAGAATTTTTCTTTGAAAGAATATCTCAGAAACTTCTTGATTTTTTTATCTAAAAAAATTTGCGGTTATTTAAGACACATAAAGGTATACTTTCACCAAGTTTCGTCAAAATTAAATTATTTTTGCGGAAATAAGAAATAAAAAACGAAAAATCAGAAAAAAAAACTGTTTTTCGCATTTTTCTCGGAAATTTTGAGGTTATGTTAAAAAGTGACCTCTACAAAAGTTGTAGATTTTTGCATGACCTACAACTTTTGTATTGTATACTTTTTCGTTTGACGTCAACTTTCGCCAGAAATCCCAATGATACAATTTTTCATAACTTTTCAACCCCCCAAATCAACCCTCCACCGCCCCTGCTCACGCATTTATTATTTTTAGGTTTATTATACCCCCTTTTACCATTTCCACTTATAAAAGTCCAGGTAACAATTATTTTTTCTCCAAGCGCAATTTGGTTGGACTATAAATATAAAAATTCCGGCAAATGTTACATACCTAGAGACTCGGCTTCGTATTTCAGTTGAAATCCCGTCCCTGTAGATCCGACTTCGAATCTGTACTCTACCCACAAGCTGTCGCCCTGAGATATTATACCATCGGGCTTGTCTGTCCCGCAGTATTTCCCGATCCTCGGGTGAGAACGTCCGTTTCCGTTGTAAATGGCAATGAAACTTTTGTCACAGTCGTTCCCCAGGTCCATATTAAGAACAGTGAGGTTTACAGTCTGTTCTTTGTCGACTTGCACCAGCCAGGCGCATTCTACCGATTGGGAAGACTTGTTCGGGAAATTTGGACTAGACAAGAAACCTTCTTGTTTGTTTAGGATCCCTCCGCAATCGTAGGTATTGTACGATATCGTGAAATTCATCTGACCGCACGCAAAAGCCTTAAACAGACAGAGCTGAGCAACAAGGACATGAGAATGATGCACGTCACTTACGACTAGTTTCGTTACGGGAAATGGGGACCGAATCACGTAATTCTGAATAATTAGAGGACACAAAGTAACTAGAATTCGATCCTCTTGATTCGCCACCCTGATAGCCCATAACGAAGTTTTACATTGCAGATTTGAAACGGCTTTTTTCCCTTTGACTTCTAGACTTATCGTTAACGCGAAGGTCTGGTTAAGGAACGTGTTCTTGTTGTGGTGCGTCCAATGGCACCAGTAAGAATTATTCCTCGAATCCGGTTGTGTTAGAACGCCGGAGTCGGCGGTGAAGTCGCTAGAACAAACTAAAAATATCGTTAAATGAACTACCGGGCGGTTAATTGAAATAACGCTCACTCGTAGGTTTATTCGATGAGAAGGAGGCTTTGAATCCACGGTGATAGGAAAAGTCGTGGGGCCAAAAGATCATCGCCATCATATTTGAACTTGTTTCGAAAGTTCGATCGGATGTTTCCGACCCCAGCAATATGGCTAAAAGTATGCTCGTTTTAACGGAACCGTCGTAGAGTAATATTTCGTCGTAATCGGAGTCTAGATCTAAATCGACGAAATTAAACGTTATGCGACGTCCGCTTGGCACTTCGAATCTCCACCTGCACAGTCTCCGGTGGATTGCCAGTGGGTATCCGGGAGACGTTATTTCTCCAGACTCTGCCCTTATGGTACCGCCACATTCTGAAAAAAATTGTTTTAAAAGTCTAGTCCTGAATCAGTATTCTTTTTATTATTACGAGACATGCTGGCATTGAATTTCAATCGGAAAATCGACCCAGGCCCTCCTATATAGTTCACTTGAGCTTCGTTGCTTGATGTGGTGAGAGGTGGGGGGAGAACACTTCCATTGTATTCACCGAGTTTTGTTACTGAAATAGCAACAAATATTTTTTTAAAAAAAGTACCCTCTACGACCAACAGGAGCCAAGATAAGAATTTTTTTAAAAAATCGTAGCGCTATTGTTTATAAACATTAAGACGTGAATTTTTCGCAAAATAAAGTTTACGATGTAAACTACGAGATCCTGTGAATTGCATCTAAAATATTTTTCTCTCCCGACGTACTGTTATGGGATAAAAACCGACGAAAATTGAATCTTAAATATTTTTCTCCCCCGACGTACTATTATGGGACAGAAACCGACGAAAAGGAAATGGGCCCATCCCTTGCGTTTGGACGAGGAGTAAGCGATGAATGGATAGAAGGTATTGAAGTGAATGGGGGCCCAAAACTCCATAGCTTCGACTTTGGCATATCTCCACCACCGATCGACTCACGACAAAACGGTCTGGATTTTCGAAATCTACGTGTTCATTAGTCTAGGAACGAAGTTTGAACGGAATCCAGAAAAAAAATTTTTTCCAAAAAGGTACGTATTGAATTTATTTTAAAAATAAACCGTTTCAAGAAAAAGAAATTATCTCGGCTCCTATTGGTCGGATTGAGGCGCTTTTTTTTCTTAATTCCTGTTTTTTAAGCACTATTTGATGCAATTGGCTTGAAATTTGTATATTAAAAAATTGCCGAGATAAGGACCCTATAGTAGGATCATATTCGATGCAAAGTAATAAATCATTGCCTGTCAAGGGATCCAGTGCCATACGCTTTTAAGGGTTTTAGAAATTGAATAATTTCTTTATACATTATGAAGGGACGAAGGGATCAGTTCACGTCTGGCACCCTTGTTCCTACAAAAATTCCTTTATTCTCATAAACTATTTATTTTAAATATAATTTATTATAAATCCAATTTGTTTTTTAAATTCCACATGTGTACTACATTTTACCTCTATGCGCGCCACTGTTGTTTACTTGTTTTTTGGAGGCGTTCTCTGTTTTACGATCAAGCTCGCCAGGTTAGTATTTGACGTATAACCGACCACTTCGTACACTCGATACACCTGGGCGACTACAACTACTACCAAAGCACAACAGTGCGTATGCAGCGGTATTTCAGATTTAACATTGAATTTCATTTTAAATTTGAAATGGTTTATCTTACGCCTCCTAAAAATGATGACACAATTTTCCTTTGATAAAAGACCGACAACTTTTTGCTCTTCTTTGCATTGAACACGATCCTACTATAGTTACCGGTTTTTTTTGGTTTTCTGTTAATTACTCGTTAATACGCTTGCGTTTTCGACTTTATAATTTTGCAATAGGCTTCCATTTTGAAATCCGTTCTTTACTTAATTTTAAGCACATAAAATTCGAGTTAGACGCGATTTTTGAAACAGACGTGTGTTTGGTCTAATTCGCCCGGATTAATAATAGATAGAGTTTTTATACTTACCGTTATTGAACAGCAGGTTTTTCTCCAGAATAGTGATTTTATTTCCGCTCGTATCCAATTTTAATTCAACAAACTGTATGTTTAAATAATGGCCTAGAGGCCCGACAATGTGCCAAGTGCAGTTGTGCTTCGGATCTTTATTTTGTCGAGGACTCTCGATTTGGCCCCGGTAGCCTTTTACGGTACCACCACAATACGCCAACGATATTTTGGCCTTAAAACCGTTCCTAGGTACTTTAGTGTCGGTGAAAAATTTCACAAAGATCACGCTGTCCGTCGAGAATTGTGTGCCGGGTGCGTTTCGGCAGTATCTGCCAATGAGACGGGATAATTCCGAACCCCCGTCTCTCACTTCCACGTATTCTATTCCGCATCTGAAAATTTACAAGGGATAAATTTCTACGTCGAGTTTCCGATTTCGTTAACGTACGCTGCGGAGTGGGTCAAGTCGAATCGTTCCTCGAAATCTACCCGGAGCGAGTCGCCAGGGGGCGCTCTTATCATCCACGAACACTCCGTGTAGGGATGCGGGATGTTTGGATAATTTGGTGAATTTATTTCCACGGAGTTGTCAAATTGGGACAATATTATTTCGTTTCCGCATCCCACCGATATTTCCTGGTATTTCAGGACGAAACCCTGAAATTCGTAACCAGTTGATAGGTTGACGAAGTCGTGTGAGAATAATTACCTCAGTGGTCGGGAAATTTTTGTATTTTACATACAAGCTGTTTCCGGTAGTGTTCAGTGGTTCTGGAATGGTCGTGCCGCAATACGTTCCATTCCCTAACAGAGGAGAGTCTGGATATTTTCCATTTCTCAACTGAAACAGTCGTAGACTTAGGTTAGAGATTAAAAAGATGGGAGTACGGGTCAATTACCATCACATAATTTTCACATCCTCTCATACGGTTGTGGTCAATTTGTATTTTCTCAAAGGTTACTTTAATTGTTCTTGCGGTACGGACGGTTACATTCCATTCGCACTGAAATTTAATAAGTCACTGTTGCAGTTAAATTGTAGTTATAGCCCAGTGAATGAAATTTGTAATACACGTAAATCAAAAGGTAATTCGTTTCAGATTGAAACTTGGTTTAATCGTTAGTTATCGCTATCTCGGCTAAAAATGGTCCCAGAACAATTTTTTTTTTAAATTTGTGAAAAATTACCAATATTACAAATATCAAAGCAGCTTTAAAAAATATTCATTCTTCGCAAAGTTATTAACGAAAAACCTTGTAAACAAATTACACTATTTGTTTATACGCCGTTTCGAGGAGGTTAGCCTATGAAATTACAATTTCCAATTGCATATCTTGAAAATATAAGTCGAGACGAAACAAATGAGATGTCATAAGGCCCTTTATTATAACGCTAACAACCGCGTTTTTGCAATTGAAAAAATTCTATTTCTAATAAACAAATGAAAGAACTCGTAAACAAATAAATATTTTTTTACCAAATTTTCCGGGTTTCTTAAGCGTAACAAAATACAACTTTTACTGCAGTTTAGAGACGATTTATGCTCTTTTCTTTTATTTATAGCAAATTCAAATTTAGCTGGTTTTTTGCAATTATTTAAACAAATTCTTAACGGATTTTAATTTAGCAGGTCTCAAATGAAGCGTTTTTTGAAAACCTATAAGTAAAAACAAAAGCAAAAACTCCTGTTGGAAAGCGCTATTTAATACAGCTAAAAAACTCAATTTTCGGTCATATTTACATTATAATCATTGTTTAAACAATTATCTTGTTGTTTTAAACCGATACTTTTTGGGAAATATTATTCCTTTTTGCCTAAACTAACGATTAAACCAAGTTTCAATCTGAAACTAATTTTTTTACAATTTTTTTTTCATTTACTGGGCTACTAAGAATTACTGGTTTCCCATTAACAATTTTCCATTAAAAGAGAATTTTGAAGAAAAAACCTCCGCCTCCACAGATCCTAGCCCGAGAACAACAAGAGCAGGACAAAGATTCCTTGCTCGAAGGCTGTAAATCTGTAACTGACGACAACCAGCCAGGGCTTAACAACCCGAAAAACCGTAAATACTGTAAATATCAGCTGCGGAGGCTTTAATAGCTCGAACTTAATTTTTTTCTAAAAAAAAGTTTTTTTCAAAAATTTTCACGAAAGTGTCCGTTTGAAACAGTTCTGTCTGTCTAAAATTTAAATGTACTCATTACTTATTTGGACCCTTTGATAACGCTGGTGGCGTCAGTTTTTCCTGTCGGTACAGTTTAACAAGAATTCCTACGGAGAAAAATGTTTTATGTGCTAAATAAAAATCGCACTAAACTTACGTCAAATCCGTAGTTACTGGCTACGTTAACATATATAACACCCGTGGGACCTTCCATCGATCCGCCACATTCTAAACAAAAGAGAAAACGTAAATTGAGCAACGTTTAAAAATCATGTTAATATTTACTTTGATAAACCGCAGCTTTAAATCCGGTCGTGTTGAGATTCCCATTCGTAACGAACTGGATTTTGAGTAAGTTCGTAAACTGCAGATTCTTATATTCGCCTTCTTTTCTACAAACTGTCTTGATGAGTACCCAGTCGTTATCCTCCGAACCCTTCTGGTAGAAATTAACTAAATCCTGCGTACACACCGGACTGAAGCGCCAAGCAGGTGAGGACAGGTTTATATCTTCGACGTCGACCGACAGGTGATTCATTGGGATCGTGGAGAATATCCATTCGCAACTAAGGTTTGACCCATAACCGGGCGACGTAATGTGATAGGAATCGTTCCTTCCACTCATGTCTATTACGTCCGATGACCCGCAACTTTGATCTGAAAAGTTTTAAGGCATATTTGCTTACGCGGCAGCTTGTGGCAATATATACAGGGTGGCCAAATGAAAACGAAACGGAGCCGTTTTCAGGAACTGCGTCAAGATTGTAGAAAAACGCTCAGACCCGTCGATTTTAGATTAAAGGGGGACATTCTTTGCCGGTATTTTTTACTCCGCCACTTTCACCCCCAAGCAAGGGTAAGCATCGCCCCAAAATATTTAAATGGCATTGAGGGTTGAGTAATATTCTTAATAAGTATTGGTCGGAATTACAAAATTTAAAGTCCGCCGTAAAGAGAATTGTAAGAGCTTTCAAAAGAAATATTACTCAACCCCCAATGCCATTTAAATATTTAGGGGTGATGCTTACCCTTGCTTGGGGAGTGAAAAAAAAAATACCAGCAAAGAATGTCCCCCTTTAATATAAAATCGACGGGTCTGAGCGTTTTTCAATAATCTTGACGCAGTTCCTGAAAATTGGTCCGATTCGTTTTCATTTGGCCACCCTGTATATTGCGACGGGAATCGATACAGTATTCTGTACATATTATAGTTTCGGAAACACAGGGTGTTGAAAGTTAAAATTTTAAATCGTTTTTTTGCGATTATTCTGAAAATATGTAGGTTAGGAACTTGAAAATTTGTGAAACTATATTTGTAAGGCGACGAATAAGATGCGTGTTGTAATTTCAGCATTGCTTGTAGAGGGGGCCACTTATGACCGATTTTACCGAAAATTTAGTTAATAACTTTTTACCCTGTATATTTAACATGAAACTTTCAACACCCTGTATTTCCGAAACTGTCAACTTTCGGATAAGGCATGTTTGCGCCAATGGTCGATTTTTTCGCCAATTTTGATTTTCCCATTGTTAATGAATCACTCTGTATATTTGTGGTAAAACAAATTTACGTTTCTTACTGGTAGAAACGGTCGCATTTGTTGATATTTCCTGTGTATCGCTTATTTCAAGCCATTCTATTAAAAACTTTGTACCCATTTCGACATAGTACGCATAGAGCTTAATATATAGCGTGTTTGTGCTTGATTTTATAGGATCGGGGAGAGTGCCATCACAAAAGGACGACCTCAACGCTGGCGCTTCACTATCGGCACCGTCGTAAACCTATAAAAACGAAGGGTACAAAACAAAGAGATCGCAATAAAACGATACTTACAATCATACTGTCGTAGAAACAGCTTTTGTAATCATTAGAAAACATATAAAATTCATTGAAAGTAAGCAGAATACGCTTTTTCGGGTCGACCGTAATTTTCCAGGAGAAATGGGTGTTGCTGTAGTACGTCTGTGGATATAACGGCGAAGCTATAACGCCCTTGGGTCCAGTGAGATCATTGTCGACATCTGCGGTAAAAAAAATAAATAAACTGTAGTGTTTTATTCAACTTCAAATTATTTTAACGTCAACCTAATTCGTATTCTCCGTAGAAGCCTTTAGCTGCGACAGTCGTGTCGCTATCCAATTTGCTGCTCTTAAATAACATCCACAGTGTTCCCTCGTGAGTGACATTTAAGGGTTTATTCTTTCCGCAGTAAACGCCCAGCAGTGGACCCGAAACGTTGTGTTTCCTGATCTCCAGGAAATCCATATCGCAGTTTTCCGATTCCAGTAGATCAAATTCATGGAAACTTAGGCTTATTTTGTTACCTAAAATGGGAAAATCGTTTACTTAGATAACCGGTCAAACGTAGAGTAGAGAATACTAAACGACGCCACTCATATATTGCAAACGATAGTATTAATTCATACCGGGTGCCACTCTTAATGTCCATTCACACTGCATGTCAGGCGGGTACTTATCGGGATATCCTAGACTAGCAAAGAATCCCTTAATCGAATTGAATGTACCTCCGCAATCTAAAATAAAAAATATGGCAGTACTTCCCCTCGATCTCAATAATTTAGGAATTTAATCTAGTTCTCGTAATGCGCTTAACTTACGGGAATCAAAGACCGAGTACGTAGCGAAGAAATCAATTCTGCGATTCAACTGAATCGTAAGGGCTGATCCGTCGCTGATTATGGGCACTGGGGCTTGCGGTTCACAGTAGCTTTTCACAAGAGGGGACTCAATTGTTTCACCACCAAATATTTTCACTGGAGAATACTGGCACGAATACGCTCTCGCTTGCATCCGCGTTATCGTTAAAATTATGTGACGTGCTGAAATAGGTAATTTTACTAATTTTTATTCGTCACACATGAGTTTCTAATGAAATTTTATGTTTTGAGATTTCTGTTTTACATTTGACTGCCTAATAGTCCAACCAAATTACACTTTGAGAAAAAAAATTGTTACCAGGACTTTTGTAAGTGAAAATGGTAAAACGGCTTATAATAAACCTAAAAAAAAATAAATGATAATATAGATAAAAAAATCAAGAAGTTTCCGAGATATTAATTTTTTCCGGTCTGAAACACATTTTTTTTAAAGAAAAATTCTACTTAGGAGAATCATCGTACAGAGTTCTTACGGTTCAAATTTTTTTCGTTTTGACGTATACTTTTTGGTGAAATAAAAAAAATCTGTAATCACAATTCAAAAACATGCTCAAAATGCAAAAAAAAATAAAAAATGACTTGCAACAATGAATTTTTCAGTAATTGTTGATATGCATGTTTAATTTAAAAAAAATCAAAAACTGATTACACCATTCAATTCTACAGAAAAAAATACAAAAAACTGTGCCTCATTGTTTGACCCAAAACTATATTTTTGTACAGTATTACTATAAACATCTAAGTCGAATTACAAAAGCTCAAATGATAAATTATCTCTGGATGTTTTGAGATTTCAGCAATACAAAGTATTAACTGCAAAGTCTACTGTTGACGCGAAACCCGAAAACCCGAAATTTTGCAAAATCGTTTTATTTTTTTAGCTTGTTTTAGCTATCATTTAAAATTTTTCCTATTTACGGCTCTTAACGCTTTCAAAATATCTGTTAGATGAAGTCATAACAGTATAAAAGTCAATACCGCACAAAATATCCAATAATTTTTTTTACTAATTGTTGGATATTTTGTGCTGTATTTGACTTTTATACTGTTATGACTTCCTCCAATAGATATTTTGAAAGCGTTCAGAGCCGTACTCAGGAAAAATTTTAAATCATACTTAGAAACATTTTTAAACGATTACAATAGCAATATCATCTAATTCAGAATTAAAAATGACTAGATTTTGTCATAAAAATAGCAGCGACGTGTTTAAAAAAAATTAACCTGATGATGGCCCCTTGAAGACGAAACGTCGGATTACAAAAATGTTGACTCCATCGGATAGAGTGCAAAAATGACAATGTAAATATACAGTTAATTTTAAAATTCGTTTTCAAATAAAGCCAGAAAAAAAATTAAACAATTTTGCAACATTTCGGTTTTTTCGGATATCTCTGGAACTCTCGGAATTTTAAAACTTTCTAAACGGCATATTGTTAGATATAAAAAACATAACTGATGTAATCAGTTTTTGATTTTTTTTTTAAATTTAAACAAATTATCAACAATAATTACTGAAAAATTCACTGTTGCAAGTCATGTTTTATTTTTTTTTTTGCATTTTTGAGCATGTTTTTGAACTGTGATTACAGATTTTTTATTTCACCGAAAAGAATATCAAAAAAAAATGATCACCAGCAGAACTATGATGATTTTTCAAGTAGAATTTTTCTTTGAAAAAAAAAAGTGTTTCAGACCGAAAAAAATAAATATCTCGGAAACTTCTAAATTTTTTTATTTAAAAAAAATTGTGGTTATTTAAGACACAGAAAAGTATACTTTCACGAAGTTTTGTCAAAATTAAGTTATTTTTGCGGAAATGACAAATAAAAAACGAAATATCAGAAAAAAAACTGTTTTTCGCATTTTTCTGGGAAATTTTGAGGTTATCTTAAAAAGTGATCTCTACAAAAGTTGTAGACTTTTGTATTAGATACTTTTTTGTTTGACGTCAACTTTTGCTAGAAATCCCAATGATACGATTTTTCACAACTTTTCAACCCCCCAAATCAACCCTCCGCCACCTCTGCTCACGCATTTATTTTTTGTTTATTATAAGCCCCTTTAGCATTTCCACTTATAAAAGTCCAGGTAACAATTTTCTTTTCTTTTTTCCCTTTAAATAAGTTATTTCGATCGGTCTACTAAATGCTTAATATAAATATTGAAATTAATACTGCACATGAAAAAGAGACATTGATATCAAACAGTTTCGTACCGTTTTATATGTACAGGACAATGTCCCTGCTCCCGTTTTCTTGACCCTATATAGAAACTGCCACTGATCAACAGTCTCATTTACAATAATTCTCTAATTCGTGTACTTACCAGGATCTTCCGATACTATAGTCCAAATGCAAGTAGTGTAATCTTGAAATTCTAAGAATTTTACTTGGATATTACCGCTACTCTTCGTGACGATTCGTGATCCACATGACTACAACACAATAACTGATATTAGAATTCTCGTAAAAATTCAGCATTGGCTGAACACAGACACACTTTTTACCTTTTTGTATTTCGCTAAGAATCCTTTAGTCGTCTGAGTGTCTGTTCTGAACGCTACATACATCTGATTGAAGGTCGACGAAATTGTTTCGTTCGGGGTAACATTGCAAACAGTTTCTAAGACTGGACGGGTTTCCGTTGAACCATCGTACACCTACAATTTGCAATAAAATACATCCCGTTTGAAACGATAAAGGATTACTATGTACTTTTATATAATACTTGTTGCAGTCTTCCGGCAGGTCCACGTCCTCAAATGTCAGCTCTATGGCGTGACCTTTTTCAACTTCGATAAGCCAGTAACAATTATCGTTCTTATCGAAGTTATTGGGGTAATTCGGTGACGATATGGCACCTTCAGGAACCGTAAATTTGCCGCCGCACTCTGAAATATAGTTACGCTAAAACAATTCTCCAAACTCGTCTGTTTACACTTACTGGTAGGGACGGCCGAATAATTCGCAATGAATCCTTTTCCGTTAAAGCTATAATAGGTGTGAAAATCAATAAACATTTGGTTTCCTGTACTGGTTACTACGGCCGGTTTTACTAAGTGGCAAAAGTTTGATAGTACGGTAGAGGAATCGTCAGGTCCATTGAGCACCTAAAAAAATTGATTTACTTATTCTTACTGTGGATCAATTTTTTTAGGGGTTATTGTATGTGTTCCCCCAGAAATTATTTTATTTGTAATCAAATAAACAGTCGAGTCGATAATATGTTTTTAAACTGTACTTAAACTCTTGTCTACGCCGTCACTGGGCAGTGCCAGAAACTAACTGTACAGTGTGTTTGTGCGTCTTCACTGTCAAATTTCTGCGTTATTTTGAAATAACAGGCCAAAAGTTTCACAACAGAATTTGAGAAAACAAACTTATGACGTGTGTAAAGATCAAAGGTAGCCCCCGTATAAAAATGACCCCCTTCAGTTTATTCTGAAATAAAACTAGAAAATAAACTTACCCGAACGTAGGAATTGTAGCATGACGTCTTACTCAAATCTACTTCCCTGAAATATAACTGAATGCTATAACCAAGTTCCACTTCGATGCGCCACTGGCATTTAATGATTGGGGGAAGTCCGTTGGGGTAATTGGGGGACTGAATCGTACCAGAACTGTCGGTTAAAACCCCACCGCAACCTGAATTTAACACAAATAAATCCCGATTATTCCGATCGATTGAATCGACGATACTTACCGAACAGTTGCCACTCTAACCTAAATCCTCGTCCGTTTCCGGTACTAACGAAGTGGATTTGGGCATGATCGGAATTTATAGTGATTAACCCTGGGTTATCAGAACCGCAATACTTGCCTTGGGTGAGGGTGTCCAGCTCATAATTATCCTTATTCAGCTCAAAATACTTTAACTAGAAATATTACTGAAAATATCCACAACCCGATGACAATTTCTTTATTATTTACCTCGACATAGCTTGAGCCGCAGGATTTGTTGACATTTCCAGTGGAAGTGCCTACATCCAAGTGCGTAAACGTTATGTTTATTTTATTTTTATCGGTGACGATTATGTCCCACAAACAGTTCAGTTCCTGAGAATCGCCGCCGTGAAAGTTTGGACTCTCAATCACTCCCCTGAACCCTGTGAGGGTGTTGTTGCAAACTACAAAAAAAAAACAGCAAAATCAGAGTTGCTTCCTTAACGATGTCGGATAAACTTACACGAGGAATAATACAAGTTGAAACCTCTACCTCGCAAATAGAAGGACGACCTGAATTTTACCAGCATTTTGTTATCGGAAGAGACGATTAATTTGTCCGGTTTAGAGCAGAAGAACCCTAGAGATTTGGAATTTATCTCCAATCCATCGAATATCTGCAGAAAAAATGTTGGAAGGCAAAGTTTCGAAACGTTATAACTATTTTACCTGGACATACTCTATATCATTATTATTCGTTTCACACTGGCCACGTCCCTTTAGATGTACATCTAAAAATATGACCTGAATCCGTGTCCCAGATGCCACCGTTATCTGCCAGGTGCATTCCACGTTTTTGCTGTACGGTTCTGGATACTCGGGGGAAGTGAGAGAAGCAGAGGGCGATGTCAGCCTACCTCCGCAACCTACATTTATTATATTAATGCAACGTAGAAAAGTTTTATGCCTATGTTACAGCTTCAGCAGGTCGTTTCACCAAAAAATAAAATAATGAAATATATATTTAAAAAACGATTTTACTGCTTTGCTGTATTAATTAACGCAGCAAACAGTCCAACTTTTACAAAGTCGAATTATTTGAATAAACGTGCTATTTTTTAATTTTAGCGCATTTTAGACTATTTAACAGATATTTCCGGAAACAAAACCTCAAATTCTCCACAGATCGGCAGGTTACTCCGTCCCAGTAGATACAAAGCAACAAATGTGTGAGTAGGCACTGAGCAACAACGACATTTAAGATATGACATCTATTTTGTAGGTTATATTAACTGAGTGACCTACATCAGTAGGTACAAAGTAATCGTTTGGTGTGAGTAGCCACTGAGCAACAATGACATTTAAGATATGACATCTACTTTGTAGGTTATATTAACCGAGTGACCTACATCAGTAGGTACAAAGTAATCATTTGGTGTGAGTAGGCACTGAGCAACAATGACATTTAAGATATGACATCTATTTTGTAGGTTATATTAACTGAGTGACCTACATCAGTAGGTACAAAGTAATCGTTTGGTGTGAGTAGGCACTGAGCAACAATGACATTTAAGTTATGACGTCTACTTTGTAGGTTATATTAACCGAGTGACCTACATCAGTAGGTACAAAGTAATCGTTTGGTGTGAGTAGGAGTTGAGTAGCAATGACATATTTAGGTTATATCTCACCACTCGAAACAGTTTAATTTCTTTAAAATGCATCAAACAACAACGTCCGGAAGTAATGTATAACGTGGGTTAATAAAACCCGTGTAACAACCTCTAATTCTACGGGATGTAATAAAAATGAATCGAAAAACCTCGACAGTATGTAGAAATTAAAAAACAAAATACAGTAACACGGAACACATAAAAAATTTGTCAATTCATTTTAATTACGTACGATATGTAGTAACCAACATCTAACCTGTTGCCGCAGAAGACCATCGAATCTTGAAACCACGTCTGGTGATAAAACCGTCCGTTTTAAAGTGTAGATATAGTTCGTTGGCATGGGAAGGTATCAGTTTAGGAATCACCGAGCAATATTTTCCTATTAACGGCGAGTGTGACGTGCTTCCATCCCTACATTCAAAATTTTTTTATTCCGTCGTAGAAATCCATCATACGCTAATTAATAGATGATTACCTTATTTCCAACAAGTCAAACTGACACGACCTGTAACTCTCCAACCCAAAATCGGTTACATTCAATAAAATTTGCTGCCCGGAAGGTACGATAATCTTCCAAGTGCAGTCTAGATAGCTCGGATAGCTCGCTGGATAATTCGGAGACTTGATAATGCCACTAGAAGTATAATAATTCCCTCCGCAAACTGCAAAAATCGTCATTTACAATTCAAACACATGCTCATTATAGCGTACTTGCTGTTAGACTCATGGACGAAAGCGTAGGATCCCGAGAACTCTTTGCGATAACCTTTATAAACTATCGTCATGATATTACCCATACTCGACAACATAGGCGGTAGTTTGGATCCCGTGAACTTGCCCACCAGTTCGCCCGATCCCAAATCGGTGTTGTTATCGAAGACTTCGAGCGAGCTGTAGGAATCGAGGTTGAAATAGACCCAAGTCAGACGAATAACAAATTCTGGAGGAGAGATGATCACCCAGGAACACTTCGATAAAGAGACAGAGTCCCTCTTGGAAGTAGAAGCAGCTATGATGCCAGTTTTATTCCTCAGTATGCCTCCACATCCTGAAAAATTACAATGTGCAGAGGACGACGGAGAAAATTACACAACTACTCTGCAGGCTATATACCCCGACCAACATTGAATTATACCAACAATATCTGGGGTTGCAAATCAGATGAACCCACCAGACATATACCAGTTTCAAAGTTATTAGTTCTCCACCAGTATGTCTTAGGTGGGATGGACGACAAATGATCCAGCTATTTTTGATGTCTTAACTACAGGCAGAGTGAATGTAGGCGAGATGTAAATACTACATCTATGAATGTACACCTACTGGTATATGTCTGGTGGGTTCAGCTGAGGAATGGTCCTTACTGTCGTCTACTGGATACTGCTAGTGTAATTCAATGCTGACCGAAGCCCGCAGAATAATCGTTTCTGGTAGTATCATCAGTTTAAAAGTTGTTTCAATTTGTCAGAGAATTTGTCAATTCGACAGATGGAGCCATTTGCGCTCCCGCGTATAAAAGTTGTTTCGCCTAGTGGCAACACAGGTACCTACGAAATAGCAGGTCACTCTCTGCCAGTTTAGCAATTTGAAGGCCTAGACATTGAGTAGCAGTGACTATAGGTGTAACATTTACATCTCACCTATAAACAGTTGAATTGGGGTAAGAAAAGACGGAAAACCGGAATGGGGAGAAGAAAGCGCAGGTTAGAGCTGCGGAAGAAGGTGGTGAATTAAGTTGTGGATGATTTTTGGACGGCTCTTATGCAGTTTCAGATACAGATTTTGTACGTATTGCGTTGGATACGACTTACATTTGGTTTTCAATCAATACTAGATCCTATCGGTCGGTTCGTCAGTTTAAAAGTTACAATCGGAAAGATCGTCATGTGTCATGTCTGTACAAACAATTTTATAAACGTGTTGTGGCAAGTAATTTGTAAAGGAAAATAATTACCAACTTCCCTGGATGTGTACCCTGCCGTGAAGGTCAGATATCTGTAATTCGAATCGTAATACCGAATCCAGAGATGGTTGTGCGTCGAGGTTATAATTTCTGTCCCGCTTTTGCACAATCTCTTTAATAACGGTGCATCTTCATGATCCCCATCCCACACCTAAAAACAGTTTGTTAGATACCAGGCATTTTATATTATGAATCGTATACTGTTAAAAAATTACACTTACTGCAACGTATCTTAATGAACAAAACGGATCGGAATAGTAAATATTTGATGACATTTTAATGGTTAGTACTATCACGTATCCCACCGGACGCACAATCTGGTACATGCAGTCATTCCCCTGTCCCGGCAGAGAGGAACTGAAGGAGCCGGTTCGATTGAAAAGTTTTGTTCCGCAAACTGAAAAGGTGATCACACGTTACAGTTTGATTTACAAGCATCCGCAACGTTGGTAATCGTTAAATACTTTTACGAACATTAAAAAAATGAAACACAATATTACTTACGCTTTTCATATTTCAGTTTCCACTTTTTACCTAGGTGCGTCGCAGAAATTATAGTTAACGGTCCGTTGGAAACGTAAGGAGGTTGCAAAGCGCTACCACAGTATCGGCCAACCAACGGCAAATCTTTCCCTAAACCCTCCCGGATCTGAAATTTTTAAATGGAATTCGCTTATCAGAATGCGGAACTCATAATCTTCCTTACCTCGATGTAATCGGTTAAACAACTAGGGTCTTTACCGAGGTCCACACTTAAGAAAGTGATTTTTGTTCTAGCGTTGGAACCCTGATTAAATTTGTATTCGCATACGAGCTCCTTCCAGTCATATTCTGGTTCGGCGGAATGGACTGTACCTTCCTTCGCCGAGTAAAAACCGCCGCAACCTGGCGTTCCTGCAAAATATTTCTGTGAAATTCAAATGTAGTACGCGGGAGCGCAAATGGCTCCATCTGTCGTGCTACTCCGAGCTATTATAGCTCTTGGTAGTTGTTTCTCGCAACACTGGCAACAAATACCTGCAATATAGCAGTGGCCTACTGTAGCCATTTGACTACGACGCAAAACAGCTGGATCGTTTGTCGGTTGTCTCACCTATGACACACTGATGAGGACTAATAAGTCCGAAACCGGTCTGTGCCTGGTGGGTTAAACTGACGATCGACCCTAGCTGTTGCATTAGGTGTTGCGAGTGTAATTCAATGCCGGTAGGGGCATATAGCTCTCGGAGTAGTTGTTTCTCGCAACACTGGCAATTAAAAATTCAAACGTAATTGTAAGAGATAAAAAAAGACAATGTTCCAAAGCGTTTCATGTCCAAAAAAATTGATAAATTAAATAATAACAATAATACTTTTTACCTGTAACTGCGGAGTAAGTCAACTGGAATCCGGGATAAGAATTCTCTCCGTCTGAATGAAAGTGAACTTTAACGTCGTGACTGGGTGAAAAAAATGGCATTGGCAGCGAACTGTTGCAGAACTTGGCGAACGGAGCGCCATCCTCGTTACCGAATGTACTATAAAACTAAAAACCGAGAATGTACTCGAATCGAAACGGAGACTTCGTACTTACTTCTATGAAATCGCGGTCACAGCCAGCATTGACGCCGATATCCAACGAGAAGAAATGGAACTGTAATCTTTTATCGACGGGCGTCACTAAGTGCCAGTAACAGTCCCTGCAAATCGGAACAATTTGAATCGGGAATTCAACATTCGAACGTACCTACTGATTTGGTGGATAATTTCCGGGTGAACCGGGAGACTCGATCGTCCCGTGAGAAGATGTTGTAATTTCCCTTCCGCACACTGAAAATTATATCTCACGTACGATTATTTATATCGAGACTTACAATATACGTACCTGGATCGGTGGTGTTCCAAGTGAGGTTGAATTCGTTCCTCGCGTTTTCCGCGTTCGCTATAAACCACAAATAAACGATGTTGCTTGTGGTCGAAATTTTACCGCCCAGAGGCAGATCGGTACCGCAAAATCTTCCCACAAGCTGCGATTGTGAATCTGGGCCATCGTGGACCTACAGGAATATTCAATTAAAGTAAATCTTTGTTACTGCCCAAATAGTCCAGGCGGTATCTGTTTCGGGTTGGGTGAAACGCATATGATCGGAGATTTTTGCTTTAACGGCTCCTAAATAACATCAGAAATGATAATATTTCTATGCAAATAAAAAAAAAAGTGGGCTTAATTGTTATTGCAAAAAAGTATAAAATAATAGCAAAAAAATTCATTTTTTTCTTGGATTTCTCGTCGACAACTTAGCAACTATTCGTTTTAAACAAAAATGGATGAGGAAAAAAGTTTTGTAATTAAATTTTGAACACGATAGAACTAATTCGAAAAAATAATTATTGTTGTTGCAAAAATCGGAAAAATTATTTAAAAAATTGCAAAAAATGCTAGTTTATTTGTCAATTTTTCTCAGACACTTGATTAATACCTAGGATCTTCATACTTTTCCCAATTAAACTTCTTAGTGCATAGAATCATCACACCAAATTTCATCCAATTTGGTTCGATAGTTGTTACATAATCCCTAATTGTTTAAAATTTTTTTTATTTAAAAAATTTTCAAAATCAAATTTCTAAAAATTTAAAGCCTTTGAATACTTGAAAATTTCACCACAAAAAGAAGGGCTCTCAAGCTTTAAAATGGTGTTTGAAAAATTCAAATCGATTAGATGAGCCGTGGTGATTGTTTAAACATTTTCGCAATTTTCACGCTTATAAACAATTGCAATAATTTAATGTTTTTTTCAAATTTTTTTTTTATTTTAAAATATGGTTTGAAATTACTCGGAAAGATGAAGATCCTAGGTATTATTCAAGTGCCCAAAAAAAATTGACAAATAAACCAGCATTTTTACAATTTTTTAAATTATTTTTCCGATTTTTGCAACAACAATAATTATTTTTTCGAATTACAACTAGTTCTATCTTGTTCAAAATTTAAATACAAAACTTTTTTCCTCATCCATTTTTGTCTAAAACGAATAGTTGCTAAGTTGTCGACGAGAAATCCAAGAAAAAAATTATTTTTTTTGCAATTTTTTTATACTTTTTTGCAATAACAATTAAGCCCACGTTTTTTTTATTATTTAGAAGCTGTTACAGCAAAAATCTCTGATCATATGCGTTTTATCCAAATATACCCTTTTTAAAACAGATACCGCCTACACTGAAATATTTTCTCGCTAATCTTAAATTGAATAATTAATTCTCACGAGAACGTTAATAAAACTAACTGTACCTGCAGCCAGCTAGATCCGCATCCTGGAGAAGCTTTAATATTAAATTTGCTGAAAGTGATATTGAGAATTTTCGTGGAATTTGTTTCTATAGTCCAGGAGCAGCTTATGCGGTGACCGAATGATTCGTAAGCGTCGGGCGGATACTTGAGAGTGCCGTTTGGTCCGGAAAATGTCCCACCGCAGCCTAAAAGTATATTCACACATAAAAAGTGGGCAGGCTATGACCAAGAAACAAGTTCATCCGAACATAGAACCACAAATCATTCTTTGAGATAAAGAGTGAGAGAATTTTATTACTTTTCGGTAAATAATTTTTCTTATTTTAAATTAGAAAATCATCTGCAAAATTCTGTCTCTGGAAAACTGCAATACCCTGTGAATTAGATATTAAGACATTCATTTTTACCTTCTTTCTCATCTTCACATGAAGTTCCACTAAACCCACTGTTACAGACGCATCGGAACGATATTCCAATCAAGTTCAGGCAAGTGCCGCCGTTCTGGCAGGGGTTCGAGGCACAAGGGTCTTTCATAATGTCGCAGTTGCGTCCCGTGAACTTTCTATTGCAACTGCAAACGTATTCCCCAGTGACATTATTGGCGGAACAGGTGCCATGCGCGCAAGGGATCGAGGCGCAAGGATTCAAATTTTTCGATGAAGAAGTGCAACCTTCTGGTCCTATACCGTTTCCTACGTATCCAGCCGGGCAGACGCACTCCACATAAGTCGAGCTTATCCCTGAAAGTAAAATCATTAATTTGGGAACGTGGCCCGATATATACGATGCACCTACTCGGATTGTCTCTGCACTGAGCGAAGTAATGACATCCCCCGTTGTTAATGTGACAAACGCCTTTAAAAACGCAACTTACTCCGTCGCCGGCATAACCCGAGGGGCAAGGGCCGCACATTCTAGACCCCTGGGTATTTATGCAGGCGACTTTGGGATTAAGGCTGCACCCTCCGTTGTTAATCTCGCACTCGTTTATATCGGCGCAGTAATAGCCGTTTCCGGTGTACCCTGAAATTGTGTTCGTTAAAAATGTTTGGTAAGCGAATGGAATTTCATATACCCGCAGGGCAGCCGCCGCAATAAAACGATCCAGGTACGTTTATACAAGCAACGCTTGGACTTCTCGAGCAAGCCGGATGATTTAAATTGCACTCGTTTACGTCTACGGTACAGGCTTGATTCGTCCCGTCCGTAGTCCAACCCTATCGAACGGAGTTATTCAGCTTTTATTAATTTTAGTCGGTTATCCCTCACCTGATCGCAGATGCAGTTGTATCCAACTAGTTGTTGGACACAAACACCATGGCCGCATAATTCCTGTCCCCCGATACTACAATCAGCCTTTCCTCTGGTGCAGTGCAATCCGACAAAACCTGCCTGACATCGACACCTAAAAAACGTACAAAAATTTAAATCGGTGTCTTTGGATACAGGTACAAATATTACTTGTAAGTTCCGGGTTTATTGACACACGTAGCCCCGTTCTGACAACCCAGATCGGTTCCATTGAATCTAGAACATTCGTTCACATCCTCTTCGCAATTTGTACCCTGGAAATAATTTGCGTTTTTCGATGAATTTTAACAGAACAATTATACAAGTACAAACCTCCCATCCGTCCGGACAACGACAAATATAATTCTGGAACATGTCCTGGCATGTTCCCCCGTTCTTGCACGGGTTGCTGTCACATTCATTCTGATCTAAACTGGATTTAAGGCTGTTAAATTTAACGTGAAGGCGTCTGATTGATACATTTAGTAATCTAATTTTTTTTCTTATAATGTCTGGATCTGTACTGTTGTTCCACTGGATTTGTGCATTGGATACTCTTTGCTCGAGGGAGTCTATTCTCTCGACGTACGAGGCAAAAGTTTCCTGATAATTCTTCACGAGGCTCGTAGCGTTGTGTGCCTAAAAGAATTTCCGTCTTTGTACCCAAATTTTCGTCCTAATTCACTTTTGCAAATATTTTTTAATAAAAAATTTTTTTGATTGATAATAAATACCCCTTGTCGCCAGTTATTACCGTTTATTACAGATTATCAAATTATGGTTAAAAACTGGCAGCAAATGATACATCGAGATTCTGTTACACGCTTAAAAAATTAAGAACAAAAATAGCTATGAAAATATATCTAATTTTTTTCATTATACATATTGGCACTCACCCCATTGAGCATTGTAAGTATGTCTATGTCATTTATTGATACTCCTGCTGAGGGAGTTGTTCTAAAAGTTATGTTTTTGCCATAGGCGGCATAAAATATAAAATGTCCATCTTCTACTGATAAACGAGGACTAAAAGAAAAGAATACTTTGACAAGAGCGTTAAAATTGGGAAATTTGTTATACATAGAAAATTAAATACGTATTTATGATTTTTTATCTCTGTAAAAAGCATCAATTTCTTTTTTTATTTTGTTATTTAAACGTATGATACACAAATAGGTGGATATAATAATTTAATCTGCAACTAAAATTATAAACTACAAGTCTAGAACAAAAAAATACTGTAAACTTCTATACTTACATCTGTCTGTACGATTTTTTGGGGGCGCCCTCAAAAATTGTTAGAAAAATCACGAGTAAGGTTAACGTGTTCATATTTGAGCAACGTACATTGTTTCGCCCTTGCAATGACCCAAATGGTATTCCAATTTCGCCATCTGCCTTGATATTTATAGAAAATTTCGCTAAAAAAGGGGCGGCACAGTGTCTAATTACTTCGAGGTAGAACCGGTGACATGACAGGGGATCCAATCTGATTACTGATATCGCTACGAGCCTTGTAATGGATTATCATATACCTTTCCATGTTTTCTGGTGTGTAATGTCTGAAATAAGTGCAAATGTCTTTCAGGAAAGAAAAAGACCGTTCTACTTCGCAAGACGTTACTGGGGCATATCGGTAATATTGTAAGAGTTCATCGGAGGCATCTTCACTCTTCACCTTCAACAATGTTGATATTTCACACATTTTTCCATAGCCGGGATTACGTTTTACTATTACGTCTGTAATTTCTTGGGACAACCGCTGCGCGAAATCGTGAGAAAACTTAAAACTTTCTAAAGTGCTGTTAAACAAGTCAACGGAATCCGGTAGAGACAAGTCTCTCGACTCCAACTGATTAATTACAGGAGGAATATTTGAAAAGTGCTCCTTTATGAAATTCAGATGTTCGGACAAATGCGGTACATTTATTAATCTTTTACATTCAGCTACACTTTTTACGCTACCCTCTAACTGTGAAATAAATTCTTTTATATCATTAAAATTATTAGCATAATACATTGCAGCTTCTAACCACGTACTGCATCTTGTCAGCACGGGTTTTGGAGGTAACTGTAGATGGGGGCACAGTTCTTTAAAAAGCATTTGCCGGTTGGGAGATGTAAGAAATATCTTTTCTGTCTCGCTGATTAATTTGTCTACGTCGGAAAACTCTTCTTTGATATACTCGCAAACGTGATGAAGGGCACGAGCAAAACTAGTAAGATGTATCATCAGAGGCATTAACTTTGATAACGTTTGTCCAGCTTCTAGCATATATGTCGAGACATGAGTTATGAGTAAAAGAACCTTTGAAGGATACTTATAGGTAATGTTATCTAAACTATTACAAACTAAATAAGTTATTGTCTCTGAATTTGTCTTTTCTAATACTCTACTAGCTACCAGGTAGGGTGAGATCCGTTTATCAGGATATAACGGGCCCGCTATAACATTTGCAACAGTATGTCCTTGAATATCAGTCGCTTCATCGACCATTATCCATATGTAATTATTCTCCAAAGCCTGTCGGATTTCTTGAATTTTTTTGTCATAAGTTGGTTGTAAATAACGTTTTCTTAATGTCGACTCGTCTGGTACTTTACGTCCGCAATATTTTTCCATAAAACTTTTCAATCTGTCATTATTGAGTTTATGAAACGGTATATTTGCAGCCACAAAAGCCTGGCAGAGATCACTGGAAAATTCACTGTCGCTGACAGAAGCTTGAGTATTATCTTTATGCATTTTAGAATTTATATGTCTGTCTAGATCTCGTTTTCTAGCACACTGAAACATGGTATGGCAAATTGTACAGGTTATGGAAATACCATCGTCGCCAAGCTTTAGATAACTTGAATATGCAGCGATATATGCACCTAGAGATGTGCGAGACATTTTTTATACTGATTGTTCACAAATATCAAGATTATAAAGTTAAAAATCGCAAATTCACAACTATTCAAAATCCAAAAAGTAAACAAATAACAAATGGATCCAAGGTCAAGTACTGGGACTGGGTACTATCAGTATTTTCACTACCGTCACACGCATGCGCATTTCGGTGTACCTAATTAAAATATAAAATTCAAAATTCATTGCGTTGACTGAAATATTTCAATCAACATTCATTGTTTGGAAGCAAATGCGATTACGTCTGACGGTTGGAAACAAGGAAACTGATTCTAATATAATAATTGAAGTTTAGGTATTAGAATTAGATCTACACAAACATTGGTTCAATGAATTTTGATACCGAAATACCAATACATCATCAATTAAGTTTTATAACACGTCTGTAGAACCAGATATTTGAACTTGATTAGTATTAGCTTTGTTCCTAGTAGAATCCAAAACAGTTTCCAACAGTCAGACGCATGCGCATATGGATATAATGCTTACATAAGGTTCAAAATTCATTGTTTTGAATCAAATGCGATTGCGTCTGACTGTTGGAAACTAATTCTAATACACTTGGAACAAAGCTATTAAGTCGTAAATCAAATTCGCAATTTATTGAAAAATGTCCAATTTTATTATTATACATTATATAATATTATATGGTCCATTATTTATCAAAGAACGTTGGGAGCAGGCCAACCCTTCCAACGCCTCTGCATCTTGCAGAGTCTACCAACAGGCCATTTATGATCGCTAAAGACCGCGCTTATTAGGTTACAGTCTGACGGTTCTACCCTTTGACTCTAAGTGCGGGGGAGGCCTCCTAATACATTATAGTCATTAGTTTAATGAAGTTCGGCAGCCAAATCACGCCCTGTTCATTTCGGAGGTCGTTCGGTACGCGAGGAGGGTGCCTTATCTGACGATTAAAGGGATAGCCGCAAGTGACGAGGTCGCCTTAATGGGCTTTAATGTAAACAGATAGCCGGTAAGTACATGCTGCGGTGATCGTTTTATGGAATTTGTGGGCATCGTATGTGTTTAACAAAAATAAGAAATTGCAAAATATGAGTTAATGGAACTGTAATAATATTTACTTAACATTAAAATAAAATGTATTCGCTGTTAATAAATACAGACACAAGGAAACTCGCTACTTGATAAAAATTCAAAAGATTTGAGGCTTCGCAACTTTTGCAGTATAAAAAAGAGGAAATATCGAAAAGTTTCCAAGTAACTTCAAGATTCAAGAGAAATGCGCAATAAAGAAACAGTGAACCCTAGAAAGAACCTCCTTCGTATTTATTCACTGCAGAGTCTGCTCCTAATAGAAATAAGAACATATTTCAAGAACAACTGCGGTATAAGTTAACCCAATCCTATAAAGGTAATCCTCTCTGCGATCGGAGCGGGATCGAAAATATCGCAGACTTTCCTCCCTTCGTTATTAAGATTTAAGGGTCGTTTACTCCCTCTGACCAACTACACGGGGTGGACAAAAATGGAAGTCGGGGTATATTTTGGCTGACAGTAATGAGAAAATTAAAATGCAAAATTTTATTAAAAACCTCACTTAAAATCTACTTAGGGCAAAGATAAGAACTAAGACCATTTTATGACTCATAGCCTGCTTTGCAACGCAAACAACTTTTTACGTTCCATCGGCCTGTGTTATCAGGGCGATCCCGAGTGACACCCCGTATACGCCGCGACGTCCTCCTTTCGCACAGCCCCCCAGTGACCGGCGCGCCTGTCACTCCGCCGTCGCGACGCCCGATCGATACGCCAGTCTGACACGAGTCTGTACTACACACATTACGGTCAGGCTTTACTCACACTCACGGAACCGGAAACTAGAACTGTGCTATTGCGATCCGGGGGCCCGTTTGGGCCGGTCTTGGTCTTCCGGTGGGCCTGCTGCGGACCCACGGCTCTGAGCCTTGTTACGGAGGAGATCGGGGGGGTGGGGATGAGTCCCTGAATCATCCCTCCGGCGTTTGACAGTTCAACGTACATGTAATGACTGATAATAGCCGGTGGAGGAAGTTCCCGAGTTCAGTGGAGTGTGACGGGACGGGGTTTTGACCCGAGGAGCGGCGTCGAAGGGTCTCAGTAGTGTCTCGAGGTAAAGGTGGACGGTCCTGGGGAGGCTGAGGAGATTTTCGCGGAGGAATTCGTACGCTGCGAGGATGGGAAGGTGGCAGTGATCGATCCGGCCGCTCGTTGGGGATTTTAAACTGAAGTCCTACAGGTAGGTCAATATTTGGTGCGAGGGTGACGGGGGGGCACGATTGTACGTGGTCGAATGCGTGTACGTAAGTTGTTTTGTCAGGTTGATTCATAGAGTTTGAGTGAAAATTGTGACGGTTTTGATCAAACTAGTTTAATTGAGATTAAATTACCAAATACAATTTCTAGGTGTGCAAGATATGCATAACCTAGGTTTTTAGCAGTAAAGAACATTGTCTGACGTCATTCGACAGGATATTTGGAAACAATTTTGAATTAGTTATGAATACTTTTTTTAAATTTTAAGTGTACTTTCTACCCCCACAATAAATGTTGTAGAAGTTATTAATATGTACAAATTTAACGGTGCCTTATTCGTTGTTTGTTTTTTTCTTACTTTAAAATAATTGATACAATCCAATTTTCTTGTTTAATATTAGCCGTATCAAGTGTCAAAGGGAAAAGAACTTTTAAAATTTAATTATCTGTCTACTAATACTTTACAAAACCAACAAAATGTGGTGTATAAAAAAATACAGGGTGAAACAAATGGTGGTCAATGGGTTTCATTGATATCTACTTCAAAACGTTGGTCCAGTGACTGAAGGCGAAAATAAAGTAAAAGCTCCCAATTTTTTCGGATATCAGGGATTTTCCTGAAAATTTGCATACAAGCTCATCTGACCCCCCACTTCAAAAGTTATATTGTCTTGATGTGTGCTTTTTTCTATTTTGGGTGAAAGCTACCCTTGTACGAAAAAAATGCGAAAATCGCAAATTTACGTATTTTAAAGATTCAATTCATGTTCAAATATGTTGAATAAAGTTCCTTTCATGTTTTTTAATATAATTTATGAAATTTAATTACTTTTTACCCTTAAAAATCCTTAAAAACTAATCTTCAATGGCCAAAGAAATAGAAAAAAGTTTTTAACAATTTAAAATATTCTTTTGGTGCATTCACAATGTATTGCATTTATTTTGTTATTTATTAGAAAGCTTACGACGCATTACAAAGTTGCAACCCTTAAAAACTATCCCTTATAATAAAATAAACAAAAAAATATTATTGAGATGTTTTAATGGTATGCATATGTTGAATTATAAACTTTTTATTGGTTTTCAAATGATATATTGCAACTTTTCAGCCACCCAAAAAGCCCTTATGGATGGCCTACCCCTCATAAAAACCCCCTACCCCTTATAGAAAAATTTCCTAAAAATTATATGTGAGTATGATGATTTAATAAATTTTTTAAATTTTATTGAATTTATTCTTAATATTTTTTTATTAAATTTATATCAAATAAAAATAAATTATATACATTATAAATGGATTTCGCGAATATCTCAAATATTCGCGAAAAATGGCTCAAAAACGCATTTTTTGGGCTAAAAACGAACATGTTTAGGCGCAAATAACTCAAAAAGTATTGGTTCAAAAAATTCTTATATATCTCATTTTTCACGAATATCTCAAATATTCGCGAAAAATGGCTCAAAAACCTGCATTTTTTGGGCTAAAATCGAACATGTTTAGGCGCAAATAACTCAAAAAGTATTGACTGTTCAAAAAATTCTTATATCTCATTTTTCGCGAATATCTCAAATATTCGCGAAAAATGGCTCAAAAACATGCATTTTTTGGGCTAAAAACGAACATGTTTAGGCGCAAATAACTCAAAAAGTATTGACTGTTCAAAAAATTCTTATAGAACATTTTTTGCTTAAAATTCGTCCCTCTATCGAATCGTGAGATTATTTTTAATAAAACAATTCCCACCCTCCAGAAAGCCCTAGGGTAAAAGCATACCTCGGCACTATATAACTTTTGTTTCTTGGGCTATTCCATAGCTACAGTTCAAATTTCACGTCAATCCGTTCCATCCGAAAAAATTGGTAGCCAAAATGACTAGACTACATGGCTATTTATTAGCATTGGTCATGAGTGTCAAATTAAAAAAAAAATTTTCAAATATTTACAGTAAATTTGTATTTTTACTTTTTTATTTCAACTTTAAGGGGTTGTAACTCGTTAGGGGTGCAATTTGATATCTAGATAAATTAGATGCAAACAATTTTCGTCTTTTTTGGTCACATATTTTAAAATTACCCTGTATATATTTTTAAACAACTACCTATTTATTGTATTGACAATTTTATGATTTAATGATTCTACCGAAATATACAGGGTGTTCTTCTTAAAGGCCAGACACTCCTATACCTTTTTTAATCAATCAATGATCAACTTTAACAGACTTTTTCACACCACTTTATAATTCAGTCATAGCGTACTACGATTATTTTCTTGCACAAAATATAAGTATTAGAGTTGGGATTTCTTTTTTATGGAGAAGAGATTCATACTCAGAATGACTTGAAACACAAATTGTACCAGCTTGTGTAGTTTTTCAGTCGAGTCTATACACTTTAAACTTTTTTAGAACACTTTTATCGTTTTTAAAGTTGGTCAATGTAGAAAATTTACACAAAAAATTTTAAAAAACGCAATGAGTAAAAATATTGACTTTTTTAAGTTTAAATATATCAGTACAAGTACTTGAAATTACTGACAAATTATAAATTGCATGAAATTCCATTACATCCCAAAATAAACTAAAACCTGTCTTCCGCCTATATATTGATTATTTCCGCTTTCGTTTTCCACTCATAAAATATTAATAGCACTGATAGCTATTGAATAAGTGAAGGAACTTGTCAGTACCTGAGCACACGCATTTTCATTTCATTATTTTATTAGTTTTGTTCTTAGAACAGTGTAAAACAGTTTCCAATAATCGGACGCATGTACATTCCGATATAATGCTTCACCAAGGTTCAAATTTCATTGTTTCGTATCACTGTTTATAATGTTCTAGGAACAAAGCTATTCAAATTGTATTATTCTTTTAGTTGTTTTACACCAATGAATAAATTTATCACTTATTATAAAAATACGTTTAACAAATAACCTCATTATTTATTTGTTGGTACAACTGAACATTGTCATGAAATCAACGAAAAATAAAACAAGTTCTAATTTGTGAAGAACTTCAAGAACGAGTTCATTGAGTAGGTACACTTAATACTTGTGTATGGATGTCACTTTTTCACTTATTTAAATACATTATGCACCGTTAATCCACGCAGTGGCGTATCTATATTATATATCAGGATATATCCAAGATGTCTGACGTTGAGGTAAATCTTGAAGATTTCGCAGATTCTATTTACGCGAAAGCATATGAAAATATGATTTGGCTGCTTCGAAACTCCCTCCATCTGCAATAAATAAGTCGGAAGACGAAGGCGCTGAGTGACCAAGTCGCCCTCTCGAGGAATTCGAACCTTGAACGCTTTCAACCGTCTCTAGGGAGATCCCATCCCATATTATCTAGCATATTCCTGCAAAGAAGCTTTGCTACAAATTGGCCCACCTGAATGATCTTCAATCAATATTTTTACTTCCGTTTCGCTACAGAAGGAGAACAACCACACATATTTTCATTTGTGAAGCGTACAGGGTGTCCGTTATTTTACTGTATTTAGTGTATTTTAGTGTGTTATCGTTAGTCGACAGTAAAAAGATTGGGAAGATGAGGTTAGATGTTTTGTGCGTATCTAGATTTTTTGTATCTATTATTTTTTACCGCGATTATGTAGGAAAATGCCATACACGTCTCGAGGCAATGTTAGATGTCACACGAGATTATTTTTCCGCTACAAAATGACAACTATATAATTACCGGCCGACATTACGATCCCAATAACGTTATTTATTAAACCAGGCGGAACGACTGCACCTCGCCAATGCCTTATATGGGCGAACCAGGTGATGAATATTAGAGATGGACGAGCGGCAGCGACAAAAATGCCCCCGTACGCCGGTTATTGCTAATCAGGATTTATGGCGATAATTAAATAAATCCCAATTATGAATTCCCGTTTCGTATTTAAATAATCGCCTCGATCGCTGGCTGTCAGTTCGGAAGGACGTGGTTTGTATTCGCTTGCTCTGCCTGTCCGATTGAAGATGTAATATGGGTATAACAAATAGAAAAGGTAATATAAGGAGTAGGTTCAGAATCTCCAAAATAAATTACCTACCTATTATCTGTAATAAAGATCAGAAGTGGGATTCGATTGTATTTTTCCTTTTCCACCGTAACCTACTACGATTTGTTCTCTCGTTCCCTTCAAACTAAACCTAGGTGTCCACATTGCTTTGACCTTTTGTAAAAATAATTGTCTAATCTAATATTTAATCTCTCTTTTATACCATTTTTCCATTTATGGTTGTTGAAATTGCTTCCGTAAAAGATTTAGGCACTAAAATAAAGTTACACTTTTATAAAACTCTGCTCTAGAGTTCTTCCAATACATTTAAATTTTAATGCATTCGAGTGATTGGGGCCGTCAATTTTGGCCATAAAAATAAAAATAGATTTTATGGCCACTCGCTTAAAGTATCAACACGTAGTAAATCGTGATCGTTGTCTAAGTGCAATTAATTTTTACTTCTTTACCTTCGTCAATTCAGACAAGACTAACAACTTTTAGGGCATGGAGAATCCAAACTCGACGAACATTTGCCTTGTTGCAGATTCAAGCACATTTTTATGAACGTCCATGAACTTATCCCCCTTCTGATCAAAGCAGAAATGAATAATCTCGCTTATCCTTCGTCAATATGAAAATTATCGTTTAATTCAAATCCAGACATTCCAAAATTGAACATCTATAAATTGTTTGTGTATAGAAATACACAATGGAACCTTTTAGAACAAAACAAGCGAGGTGTTTGAAGATGAGCCCATCACAACGCCAGAAAACAGAGTGCGTTCATCATTTTCTATTATAATCAGGGCTGCTTTCAACTGTCAGAGACGAAAGGTGGCTAGAAATCCGTAAAGGTCACTAGATGTCACTGTTTGTGCCTCGCTGATACTAATTTAGAGCAGTGTAATAAAAGAAGAATAAAGGAAAGTTCAGTTTGCGTGGAATTACGAACTAGAAAAGGCACTAATTTGCTGTAAAATGGAACTGGACAGGTAATAATCACTCATCTGCCAGGGCTAGCAAAGTAGTTTCTACTTGTTAACGAATGCTTTGTTTAACAAACCGAGCATTTACTCTTCCGGGCGTTTCCTTTTGATTCCGTTAGGCCCGTCCGTTATGAGGTAAAGGATCGGGCATCAATTATCCCGAACACCGCATCCTGAAGGAAATATTTCATCGTGCGAACGCCCGAACAATGAGGACTGAGGAGATTCAAATCTCGACGGAGATGAGCAACGGTGGTCTAGTGTGTCTTAGACGATATGAATTATAGTTGAAATTCAGATGATTGCGCGCTTCTAGTACGGAATTAATACAATGCTAATGGTTTTAGATGAAGGGGAGGGGAATAATTCCTTGTTCTTGGATAGATTAATTGTTTCGTGGCTAGGAGCATGTGGCGCTGCTAGTGGCAAATCTCGTCTATTTGTTATCGTCTCGCAAACATTTTACTTGTAAATTTTGTTATTTTATCACGTAAAAATCTGATTTGATTGAACTATTATCCAAAACATTATTAAAGCGGTGTAGATTTCTTAAATTCATCGCAATTTTCGCGAAAACTCAAAACATAATTCAAATCGGTACCTAAAGAGAAACCCAGCGGGTTCATTGCCATCTCTGCTTCCGCACCAGCGAGGCAGCCTTCAAACATTTATCAGGAACATGCACAAAGCCCGCTATTCATCTCTGCAAAAAGCAATTTTGTTTAAAAAGCCCCCTCCCCCCGCCTGCGTGCGTGACGGCAGAATGCCTACTTGACTCCGCTACCCCAGGCTATAAAAAGACCCGGTTAATTATCTGCCGCATTTTTTTTTACCTTTAATCTTCGCTGGGAGTAACTCTGCCCTCGGTTCTCGCGATTAATTAGGCACTTCGACGACACTCGGAATTTTAAACAGCGCCCCCATGCGACCGACACGACGAAACAGGATGGTTGACAATAGACAACGAGGTATGGACCACTTGACGATGATTGGAGGACTCCAATTGCATGCTATGTAATGGCAAACAAAGAATGACATATTATGTTACCTGCAGCGCCCTATTGTGGTAAGTTTTGTAAGTTTCAACAAGGCAGGCGTGATTGGAAAACAAAGCTAATTGGTCCAAAAAGCTAATATTGCTACTGTGATATTTTGTACTGTAAAATCAGTATTACTACATATGATATAAAAAAAGATGTAAAAGTAAATAATAAAGATACGTTTTAAATTTCTTCCAAGTTTTATGGAAATACATAAAAAAACTTACACGAATGAGTAATAGACGATAAACTCTCATTAAATTGTCTAACAGCACTGATTACCACAAAAACGATAAACAGCGGTTCATTTTGAAAGTTCCTTAGAAGCCGATATCTGGAGAAAATATTCTACTTAACAAGTTCCCAGAATATGCGTGACAATTTATAATAACAATCCCAGATACCATCGCTAATTACTTTGTGTTACAAGTGTATCGCGAATAATCAATTTCGCGGTAATATATATGTTAATTAAGGTCCGCATATAAATTGCTTTGTATTTCAACGCGTAAACAACATTTCTGGACTTTCAGCCCATGTGGTTAATGTACTAAGTGAGCAGCATTTACACATGTCCATTTTTAGCTATTCCCTGTCCAGTTTACCGCGTTCTTTCCCAAACCGTTGCGTCACAGTCTCTCGATGCATAAATGGCATCGATTGTCGGTACAGAGGTGTTATCGGGTGTGGGAAAGTTTAGTAATTCAAAACAAAGACGAATAATTAAACACAGACTGCACCGGGTGTGAGACTGCAAGTTGGGAAGTTTATTCCACAACAGTCGGGAAAGTTTTGGGTAACTGCACAGTTATATTCCAGGAATGGTGCAAAATTAAATACGACAACACAAATAATGCAACAATGCATAACCACACTAATTTTTGCATCGATTTGAATGAACGGAGATACAACAGCAGCAACAGTTGTAATAACCAGACATTCTACTAAATTGTAAATTCACGAGCAAATAATCAACAAATCTTGAACTTCCTGGAAGTAATTATTAGGTTATTGTGAGTGTTAGCAATATATTCTGACTGAGATGATTATCAGTCTATATTTTGACAAATATTCGTTGCATTATGTCCTGTTTTCTACACATTTTTCGTGACTAGTTACAGTTGCATTCAAAAATGTCTGAACGACAAAAAAACGTCCGCTTTTATGCAACCGAGCTTGATGCAATTCTATTTCGACGGCAGTAACCGTTCCGAACGGCGTATTATCTTAATAAATTGTTTAACTGTAAGTAACGCTCAGATATATCTGCGAATGCCTGGCCGTTCCATTAAAATATCAATATGAAAGCCAGATCGTGACCCGCCGTTGCGAAATATCTGATCGGACGCGGAAACTTGGTTCGCGGCAATAATTATATCAATAGAAACGGTAATGGTAATGAATATGGCATGCTATTTGCCTGCGTTGCGAGCTGCAATTTAAAAAATTGCAAATAAACCGTGTTTATGATTATCTGAAATGAAAAACTATGTTGCGATGCCGAGATAAAATTTAACAATTCTTTTGTTCGGTTCAAGTGCGAAAAAAATTGGCAAACATTCCAAGAATGATCTTGGACAGCGCATTAGTTAAAATTTTTAAATATTGCAAAATTTTGGGCACTAAATCTCATAATTTTAAGGATAACTAGAAACAAACTTTATCTTGATCATGTACAAACTGTAAAAATTATTGATTATAAATCTATTCAAGTAGCAATTTCTTTGAAATTTGTTTTTTTTTGCGTATTTTCGTGCAAATGTATTATTTTTAAATTTCTCTGACTATTTGAATGTGTAGAAGATATACCTATACATACTTAATAAGAGATTTATTCACTTTAAAATGCTTGAAAAGCTAGAAAATTTAAAAAAACGACAAAAAAGTGGCCTGTACTGTGGAAATTCGAGGACCAGTTCTGTTTGGAGCGATAGAGAGCATAATAACGTCATTACCACGAACGAAGAGTCATTACACTTTTTCCCATTCAACTTTTGATTGTTGTACCGCACGCACCCGCTTGCACTAATGCCAGGCAAATTACAAATGCAAATTTTGAGCACACAGCTTTCGCCGGGTAGAATATGTGGAGAATTAATGTGAAGTCTGGAATGGACTACGTTGATTGCCAAATCGATAAAGGGTCTTGCTCGGGCGCAACATTTGATACTGTTACTAGCCTTGGAATTTTTCCAAGACCCAAGACTCCAGGATTTTTAAAGGCGAAGATGTGAAAATTTATGTACTCACAAGTCACAACTAAAATACTTTACATTATACATAAATAAAGTCAAATGAAACGCATACAGAAACTATATTACTTACTGTTACGCTAAAATTGCAATTACCCTTTAATTCTCTTATTAATGTACATTATTAATTAATTTTCCAGCCCTTGCCTTTTTAAATTCCATTGTAATCCGTAACCAACGCGTGTTGGTTCGCATATCTGACAGGCGCGTCCGCCAGCGCTCTCTTCTGGCGAGAACTGGAGTCATTGCACGCAACCGCGCTGTCTGAACTAGCCAGCTCTGGCGAGTCCCCTCCCCACTCGAGAGGCACTCGATCGCAGATTGTCGTGGGTGTGCGTGCAACTCCTCGAGTTCTTCGCGAAATTTACGTACCCAGTTCGTGTTTTCTTCGAGGAAAGCCTGAAAAACGTCCCCTGTTGTGTAGTTAGTGTGGTGGTTCTGTTGTGTGACTATAATATTGTGTTTTGGTGCGCCCTTCCGCTGTTAAAGGCTGTCGTCGTTGCCGAGGCTGCTGATCTCCGATCTGCCAGTGGATGAGGAGGATCTTGACATGAGGAGAATAAGCGGTAAGTGTTGATTTATTAATTATTGTCGCACCGATTTTCGTTCGAAATGTCCGTGGAAGTCGTGATCGCGAAAGGGCTTGTCTGGCGGACGCTAGACGCTATTGAATATTGAAATTGAAGCGAAGCCGTGGTGTGCCGACGATTGTGTTTTGTTTTTGTTGTGTACATTGTGCAGACAACTCGATTTTGTTTGCAATTGTATCGTAATAGAAACACCTACGAAATGGAGTCATTTTGACAGTTAATTTATTTAAAGGAAAATGCATAATTATATTTACATACAGTCTGGTTTATTGAGGTTATGTTTACTTTTTTAAATTATCGTCTACAAGTTCTATACCTCGTTCTGTGCTATGAAGCGGTTGCCAGATACCTAGATATTTTTAACAAACTTGCGGTGAGTTTTATTAGTTTTGTTCTTTAAATCCTAGGTTGCATTATAATTGCCAACAATTGGTACATACGTCCATTAGAAATTTAAATTAGTATTTCTGTTTGTTATTGTGTTTCTTCTACAAAAAATTACGTGCTTATTGTAATTGGAACACAAGTAAGTAGTATTTTAATTTTCTATCACCTTGCTTCTGCGACTGCAACCTGTTTCTTTCTATTGATATGCCTTTTTTACGTCTCTACCTGTGCGAATTTCACACTATACGTGTCCTTGAGATCTTTTATATACCGGGCTTATATAAATTATGTTATTTCATCGTCCGTAATTAGTCGGTTGCTTCGTGGTTCGCAGATTTTTTTAGCGAGATTAGTCGACGGTTGTAGTTTTTTATGCCTCTCTCTCTCATTCATATTAATAACCCTTCTTGGCCTGCTGAGATTTTTTATAAGTATTTACGTGTTGGAAACTGCTATTATTATTTGAAATAACCTTTAAGAAAGTTCGTAGTTTCGTAGTTTCAGTAAAAAAAAACGGTACTAGAAACATTCTAATTTGTTCAGTTTGTGAGCTTCCGCAACAATCGCCTCGTAAAACAACCACCGTTAGACGAGTTTCATTAAAAACTCGGGCACAACAAACTTCGCTTCTTACGTAATCTTAACGTTAAATTTCGCCTACCGACAAGGTTACAGTAAAATGTGGCGACCGGGCTCGCAAAGAAGCTTTACGATCGCTATTATTACGCGAGTACACCGCGGGAGGTAGCGTTTTGTAATTGTAATTAGATATGCTGCAATTAAAAAAGCCATTAAAACGCCATGATTCAGTGTAGGTATATCCACCGCGGGTAAATGGTATCTTATATTTATCGTATCCTTTCATAAGTTGCAGATACTGTGCGTCTTGTCCCAGTAAAGACACATACGTTAGGAAGAAGTTTTTAATGATAAATCACCACAATTTTCATTTAAATTTATAAGAAACAAATGTATTTTTAGTCTGTTGTTTTCTTTCTGCGAGGGAACAATTCGGGGTAAACTTTTCCAAGACGTCGTTTGTGCGTTGACAACCGCAATTTCTCAACTCGTTAATCTCAGACACCGGTGTCGGTATCGATTAAGGGAAACTGGCGAAATGTCCGTGACCGGACCCTCTGTCTTGTTCTAATTACTATCCATTTAATACCACTCGCTGTAAACAGCCAGTAATGTACTTAGATACATTATACGACGAAAGGGGGTGTTTTGCTTTAGGTAAACATCTTGAATTTGCTTGAAATATTTTTTGCAAATCGACTTGCCAGAATCGTATGAAGAAACATTTTTGGGACCGCTGACGGTTAAAAGTTAAAAGTACAAAAATAAATGAGTACTAATAATTTTGGTTGAAACACAATCAATAAAAGACTCGCGCTTCCGTAATTTAAAAAATAATTTTTCTGTTTACTACAACGAAAAGGAACCAAATAACAGCGGATGACACATCATTCGCTGTCACAACTATTCACCTCTTTTTATGTAGTATGTAAGCCGGAAACGACTCCAGAGGTTCTTAATAAGTTTGAATAATTTTTATAATTATTGGTTTTAAGTAGCGTTTTTTCTCTCCACGTTTACAAATACCCTGTATCGTTTAAAAAAATCGTTATACAGATTTCTGCCTTGTCTACTATCAAACGTGACTTGTTTTTAAGAAGCTAAATTCTCTTCCATGTAAAATATCGATATACACATAATGAGTTACAAATTAAAGTAAGTAAATAGCATAATTAATTTTTTGTTTACCATTTTCTATTTTCATTTTCATTTTTGTTTTAATTTTCTTTCATATCTATTTCTTGTTTATATACCACCGAAATTTCTTAAAATCATGTTTTGTTAGATTCAGAATTAGCAAATTTTCTTAAATGTGCCTCCACAAACACTGTTATGTCTTCTTGTGTTGCTAAAGTGGCAATACCAACAACCCCCAATAACAACAGTCGCTTAACTGTAATTTACAGTACAATAGATTTAATCGCAACGTAACGCCAATGTTTTGGTTTGCTTTCAGCGTTGATTTTGATAACATTTTGGAAAGTAATAAGACTATCGCTTGCGATATTTTTTGGAGACACCGTGTACACTACACTACCAGGGAATTAGAATAACACCCACAACTCTACTGTCGCCTAGAGGGTGATGACTGTCTGGTTTTCTTTTTCATTTCAGCCACCTGCGTGTTTTGTTTACGATACTCGCCATATGTTTTATGTCAAGGAAGAGTTTCAATTATATCAGATAATGTCATGTGTATAGTTCCAGACCTAACCAAATGAAACGGTAATTTTCAGTGTTTTTATAACTGGTGGTGTCTGGATATATTAATTCTGCAATATGAATTATTACATCACACAGTAATCAGCGTCATTTCTGCGAATTTTCAACTTTTTTTATAGTGTTATTTTGTGAAAAAAAGGTCATATAAACGTACGTCGAAATATGCTTCGTTTCCAAGATACAGAGTGTTTAAATTTTAATTTTTTATTTATTTTTATCAATTATTTCATAGTGTTTTAAAGATATTGGCTCGAAATTTGAAAAACACTTTGGAGGGATAAATATGCATTTGTTGGGGTGATCCGAATATTTCTACTTGCACCAGTGGCGTTCGTGCGAGAATGCCACAACCTTTTTTAATAAAAAAAATTGTACACCATTGACTTTCCCGTTTTGATATTTTTTAGAAATCCGCCATCAGTTCTGAATGAAATTGGTCTCTTTAATTTTTTTCGTAGGATGCATCGTTTTTGAGGAAAAAAATTGAACATATTTTATTGCAAGTTTGTGTATTTTTAATTTCTATTGATACATTATCTAGTAGGTTGCTGTCAATATTTCTAAATAAAATACAACCATCAAATTTCGAGTCAATATGTTTAACATTCTTTGAAATAATTCATAAAAATAAATAAAAAAATAAAGTTTAAACACTCTGTATCTCGGAAACGCATATTTCGACCTACGTATCCTGTAATTTGGCAAAAACTAAAGATATCAACTTTTTTTTTTCATTTTGTTCATATTTAGATTGAGATGTAGTTTTATAAAAAAATATATAAAAATACTTATTACGTTTATAGATTTTTGAGGTTTTTAAATTTTTAAACCAAAAATTAATTTCTTCTATTTCGTCGTTAACTTAGGTATCTTATATATAAATATTTTTACTAAATACAAATGGCCAAAAATATAATAAGTATTATGACATTATGCAGAACAAACTTTTTAATTTTGAAAAAAAATCTTAACATTGTTAATAATAAGGACAATATTAATAGAAATAGTTTTAAAAATATGGTATTTTTAGTAATTAATTATCGCGATTTACTTCTATAATAAAATTACATTACCTGTTAAAAATAAAAAATAATAATTCAAGAAAAAATAGAATAAAAAAAGATCCCACTCTAATCTTTTTGGGAATTTTTCGGAGAAAAAAAGGCACTTTTTTGGTTTATAAATTAAAGAAACCCTGAAAAGAAACTAAAAATGTATTATTTTTATATTTCTTTTATAAAACTACATCTCGAAACGCACAAAATGAAAATAAAACTTTATGGTATCTTTAGTTTTTGCCAAATGTTTTACCCAAAATATTAATGTCATAACTTTTTGAGGAGTTGAAATAAAAATTTTTCTGCTTATGATATTTTTAAATTTCTGAAATCTTCCCTTAACTTCTAGCCGCCCTAACTCTGTTAATTTTAATAACGCAAGAAAAAGTCAAAAGGCCATTTTTATGTAGAATTGTATGTTTAACAACTTTTATACGAAACTTTTTTTTCTAGCCCTTATTTGTTTTGAGTTATCTTGAAAAACCCCTTTGTTTTGTCTGTTTTCACCCTTGGCCGGAGGTTGAACAGAAAACTACTGCCACTTATTGTTATAACATTCCTCAAACTAACTCATATTAAAAATTCAGGCAAGTTGACCAAAATTTCGATTTAAAGGCTTATTTAATATAAAGGCATCTTGTCCCCGAATAAAAGGCATAATGCGCTCCGAAATAAAAATATTATTAACCTTAAAGTGAATTCACACGATGACAGACACCGACGACGAACGCTACTGAAAAATGTACAGTTCAGTTTAGCGTCTCAGTCATAATGATTCGTTTACGATGAATAGTAACAAAACCGTTGCGTCTACACTCGAGACAATGCGATCCCAGATTGGTTGAATACTGGCCACTCGGCTTGCCATCATTTATGAAGGCCTCCGTATATAGATTACGTCAAAACTGGCATTGCGATACTGTTTACGTCCGGATATAATTTTTTGCCTGCACAAAGTACACCGCGACGTTCCTTTGTTTTCGCGGCTGGCTCTTCCTCATTTCCAGCAACTTATCTTTCCACATGGAGGAAGCTACGTATCGCAACGCGAGGGGATGATGGTCCTCGAGCGTTCGACCGTCGCCTTGGCAACGCCGTGTTCTTGACATCTTATGATTTAAGGTCAACGGTAAGGTGAGTAAGTCGTATATGGTCCGTCTGCAGTTCTTTTGCTCGCCTCGTCGATGAGTTGGGAGTGCACTTTGATCGGGAACGTCGATCCGTGTGAAAAAGTCTTGTGTTCGTACACAACGTACGATAGTTATTGGCTTGGGGCATTAGATCTGGAGTTGGAGTTTTATTTTTAACTATTGCAGTCTCATATTCCTATTACAATACTCATAGTTAAGTTACTGTATCTGAAAATGTAGTAATACCTCCGAATTTTTTATAACTGCGTCGATTTTTCTCAAAATTTAGAATTAGGCTCATCTTACCCCCCACTTCAAAACTTGTATATGCGCTAGGTGTGCTTTTTGTTCTTAAGGGGTGAAAATCACCCCTTATTGGAAAAAAAAAGAGAAAATACAAATTTAAGCATTTTATGTAATCAAATCTTTTTTATTTGTGCAGTATGAGTAATTTCATGTGCTCTCTAGTATGAAACTTTATGTACCCCAAATTTTTAACTCGGAAAAACCTTTAAAACCCACCCCTTTGGATGAAAATAATATAAAAATTTTGTTTTCAACTTGAAACGTTTTAATCATGCATTTTTATCAAATTAAAATTGATTTCTTGATTAAAAAAATCTCTTTTATATATTGCAACTTTTCAACCCTTGAAAAATACCCCTTCTTTCGAAAATAAAATGAAAAAATATCATTGAAAGAGTAGAAACATTTTAGATGTGCATTCGTATTAAATAATCATTTATTCTCTTATTATAATATAGTAGTAATAATATAGTACTTATAGTACTGGTTTATTCGAATATACACATACTAAATACGTATATATACAAAAAAGATCTAAATGCTGCAAAATTCTTGTTTGACCTAAATTTTCCTAAAATTATCACCTATACACGTGTTTATTTTTTTGACGATAACTCATACTTTTTAAGATTTTTAATCGCACAAAGGCTCATTTTGCAGGGAATTGTAAGGGCTACGTGGACTGTTGAGTTGATCTTTTTTAAGCCTTTCATTTTTAAGTTTGAAGGGTTTAAAGGGCTCGAAAAGGGTGGTTCTCTGGTATGATAACTTAAAATGGCGATATCTCAATTAATATTAATTTTAGAGGAATAAAAAATAAAACAAAATCTTCAGCAAAAATAAAGCTAAATTTTTTTACTCTTGTATTTTTTTTCGTACACCCTTTAATTTTTATGTTACAGCGTAAAAATCGAATTTTTTTCAAAAATTAAGTTTTTTTTTTCGAAATCATGCTTTGTAAGTGAGCCAAAGACCCAGAACATATTCTTAAAACATAAATGAAGAAATCTATAAATGGATTGCATTTAATTTTAATTGTCGCCAAAGGCACTGATTTGTTTATTAATTTTTTCTTAAAAAAAAATGAGATTATGTTATTTCGATCATATTTCCGTTAATTTTCATTCTAAAGACTTTTAAAACAGCTCATATTAAAGGTTTTCAAAGTACTTTAAAAAAGGTTCAAATAGTTTTTTCCTAATATTTATGGTTTTGGCGTTATTTAACGTTAACTGCTTCCAATTTAGTTTTTAGCTAACAAATAATAATGTTTAAAAATCCATAACTCGGTTTATATTGCAATTAGAGAAAAACAATATAATAATACCATTAGATTAGTTTTTTTATTACCTTTCTTTTTGTTCATAACAACTTTTTCGTTAAATCCAATGGTTTCAGAGTTATTTGCAAAAAACTCTCCCAAAACAAGCACTTTTTCACTAAAAAATCAACATTTTCAATGACGAATTAATTACTCGGAAAGTATTGGAGTATCCAAAAAACTTTATATAACATTTGTTACTTAAAATTGACTCCTCTATCGATTCCTGTGGTTATTTTGGGTGTAAAATTTTCCGCCCCCAAGAAGGGGTGGGAACCACCCCCAGGGCAAAAGCACACTTCGGCACTATATAAGTTTTGTTCCTTGAGGCATTCCCCACATTCAGTCAAAATTTCACGTCAATTGGTTCAGTTATAAAGAATTCGGATGTAAAAACCCTGAGTAACTGGACTAAGTGCAATTTTTACCCTAGCAAAGGTTTTTATAATAATGATAATAATAATAATACATTTATTTTCCTCAGAGACAGTAACATACTGTATAGGAATAGTCACAAATATAAATTTAGGATATAAAAAATTCATCCAACGTATAAAAATATTTCTAGGTCAAATAAGACTTCAGTTCATATTTAAATTTGACAAAGTTGCAGATATTGTTAATACTATCTGGTAAATAATTATATACCTTAAGTCCCAGACAATTAGGTGAATTTACTGAAATTAGATATTTGCAATATGGTACCATTTTGTCGCGTATTTTTACCATGCTTGTCAAAATTCGCAGAGAACTTACTCTTATTAAAAATATACCCACACAATTCATAAATCAACACAGAAACAACAGTCAAAATTTCGCTGTCCTATGTATGATGACGATTTTTATGACAATACCGACAATTTTTTTTTACTTCCAAGAGGAGCGGTTGTAGACATTAATTAGTGATTTTTTCCATAACAATGCGTGTGTACTTAGCTGGATTCAATTATTAGCTTTGGCTTAAACTAAAAACCAAGATACCCATCTATACTTGAACAGTCTCGCTATTCCTCACCTTTTACTTTTAACTTTTCAAATATAAAACAAAATTATAAGCTAAATTTTATTATTTACGGCAATCTTTCTTGTACTTCGCACCCCACATATTATAAACTGAGTTTTGAGAGACGGAGATCGATACGTTGTGGAGAAGAAAATTGCGAAACTCAATTTCACCGCCCCCGCTATATTTTTTAAGTGAGCTCTTGTTTCGCTTCCACCCGCGATATCTTTTAATATTCATCTTCTGGGATCACCTTTATATAAACCTTAAATAATCGACACAGTGTTTAATAACTGTCAGTCAGGCTTCCTCGAATAAACGAATCGCTTTCTTCTCGGGGTTTTGGAGAGGGCAAAATGAAATTCCTCGGTCCAGGACTCTGAACAAAGCAATTTAATTAAACCGTCCCTCCCCCTCCGTAAGTCCTCCTGTCATGTAGCAAATATCTTAATTTAAAATCAAAAGAAGTCCTTCGGTAGTCCCAGCTGTCGAGGCGGTAGCGGCATTATTCCCTTACTTCCCGTCGGGAAGCAAACCGGGAGATACGAAGTTTACTCGAATCTGAATGCTACCTAAAACCTTCCCTGGGAAATTTCTATAGACGGCGAGAAGTATTGTTTGGATGGGTGGCGTTCCTGGCTTTTCGAATTGATGAATTCCTCGAATCTCACTATACAAACTTGAATAGGAATATGTAAAGTTCTGCTGAACAGTAGCTAAGACGCTACAACAATTTTTACTGTGAAAGAAAACCGCATTGAAATTGTTTCATGAATTATAAGTACACTTATAAGTATCTAGATACCATCTTCTTAATATTTAGAACTGTTAAGTTGGACAAAAGACACTTTAAATCTCTAGCCCCGAGGATGGTGTAAAATAACACCGTAACGATGGCAATGATTTAAAATATAGTGTTCTTTTATTTATTGATCTTTATCCCACTAAAACCTTGACTTTGATAATTAATCAAGATCGCAAAACTGTGGAAATGTAAGTAAAATTTTGACCTAACAGAAACAATAAACCATAATATTAAAGTATTTGTTAGTAGACTACAAGCCCATGGAAAATTTTCAAGGGGTCATTTGACCCAGCGCGAATTACTTATAAATCAATACTACCACATATAACAATAACTTTAGAAACTATGCTGTCAATTCTTGTGGGTACAGGTGAGTACACAGGTAAGCTAAATTTAATTTATACCGTAGATATTATGATGGCATTGTCTTTAAGTTAAAAAAGTTGTGTATTGAGAATCGAGAAAATATTTTGAGTAGAAATTTAATACCTTGCAAGAAAGTATTGCTTTTAAATAAATATAATAATAAACAATTAATTTTAACTTAATATTCCTGAGAATTCCTATAAAAATACTTACATTTAAAACAGTGACAAAATATATGTTTTGAAGTAACAGTACCCTTGCATTTGCATATTTGCAACTTCTGTTACAATTGTTTGAACAATTTATTTAGACAAAAATTGTGATGAAGCCATTGGCATACAATATATGTTTAAAATTAGTAAAAATAATTTAAAAGTGCATTTGTTAAAAAAGCAACTTTAAGATTGTCAGTTATAAACATGAATAAAACCAAAACAAAATTTACACGTCGAAAAGAAAAAAAGAGAGAGAAAGAAGATGTTTCGATGGCCAGCTAGAATCTCGAAGCGGTAATTTTAATTTTAAAATAAAAATAATTCCAAATATTTAAAAAAATATTCGATTGCAGATTTTTTTATTGATTTTTTAATAATTTTTTGAATTTTGAAAATATTTACTTGTTTTTGTGAAAAAAAAATTAATATATAAGCTTTTCAAATTTATAAAATTAATAATTTTTATATCTGTTTTTTTAATGGCATATTACTTAAAAATTATTTTACATCTTAAATAATGTTTTAGTAACAATTCCGACCATTTTTCAATGATCGGAAACCATAAGGGTTAGAATATAGGGGTTTGCATCCTGAGTTTCTCACACGACAAATATGTACGGCGTTACTGAAAAATGTTTCTATATGATATTGTAAGTCTTATAGAAAGGCCGTAGAATAGTAAATAATTTGTATTAAGGAGAAAATAGTAGTAAAAATAAAATCAATTCTTGCAAGTAATACTTATTTGCAAAAATATATTTCAAGCCATTTAGAACTATTTTTTGTAAGGCATTTTGTTTTTGTTGATTATTGTTGTCATTATTAACAAAATATATTAATGCCGTACAAAAATTTTTCACCGTGAAATCCTACTTTTCAGAGGGAAATTAATTTTCCTATAGTAAGCACGTTTCATGAAAAATGTACGGCATGGCCAAAAATGTAATTATTTTATAAAATAGAATTATAATTAGTGAATTTGATGTTGGTTCAAATCACCCCCCATACGCTACTTACAAATAGAGGGTTACATCCTGTATTCCTAACCCCTGTATCAGCATGGCGTCGCTTAAAAATTTATCTATGTATCGATCCGAAACTTGCAGTATAAATGCCGTATAAATCACCAAAACCCGGGCCAAAATTTTCGGAAAATCAAAAATTCTCTCTTCAGGTATTGCTATTTTTGTACGGCATTAGGTCGAGGTTATTTTTTTTTTGTATGACCTTTAGAAATGCTGTACAAAAATGTTTTGCGGAAAACCACCCCCCTTGGTGGACAGGTTTAGCTTATCTGTGTACTCACCTGTATCAACAAGAATTGACGGCAACATTAGATGTTATTGTTATATGTGGTAGTATTGATTTATAAGTAATTCATGCTGGGTCAAATGACCCCTTGAAAATTTCCGATTGGCTAGTAGTTTATACATATAAAATATCTGGATTTCCAACCACAATATAATTTACTCGAGATATGAAGTTAATTCTCGTCAAAAATCACTCCAAAGTTTTTAACCTGATTATACTTGTTTATTACAATATTCCTAGTTTTAAACAGTCAAGGAAGTCATTGATAGGTGTAGGCAATCTATAGTTATCCGCATATAAAAGATTAGAACTCTTCCATGTTCATTAGGGTAACCCAAAAAAAACTATTATTTTTTTTTTCGTGTTTCTTGTGAAAATGTGTTAATTTATCAAGTTTTAAGAGCCCCCTCAAAAAAATTTTTTTTAGAGGTCGCTCAATATTTTTAAAAATTCCAAAATCGTCAAAAACAAATTTTTTTTTTTTGGTTTTTAATTTTTAATCTCGTTATTTTATCATTTTCTATCTCGATTCTGAAAATTTCAAGTCGATATTTTAATTTCTAAAGGTCATTCATAATTATTTTAATTTTCAAAGTAGTGTACCTGTTTTCGAGCGACCTCTAAAAAATAAATATCAACGAACTAATATTTTTTTTAATTGAATTTGATGAACAAAAGAATAGAAATAAATCACGAGACACTTAAAATTAAAAAAATTTAAAACTTATAAATATTTGATACTCACATTGCGGTAGTAAATTTTGCCTTCATTAATTTTTTAAATGTCGTGATTTATTTCTATTTTTTTATTCATTAAATTAAAAAAAAATTATTAGTTCGTTGATATTTATTTTTAGAGGTCGCTCGAAAACATTTTAGGTACCTACACTACCTACTTTTAAAGTTAAAATAATTATGAGTGACCTTTAGAAATTAAAATATCGATTTGAAATTTTCAGAATCGAGATAGAAAATGATAAAATAACGATAAAAATTTTAAAAAAAAATTCAATTTTTGACGATTTTGGAAATTTTAAAAATCTTGAATCTAAAAAATTTTTTTTTGAACTGATTTTTTGTGGGTTCTTTTAAAACATGATAAACTAACATATTTTCACAAGAAACACAAGAAAAAAAAATAATCGTTTTTTTTGGGCCACCCTAATCGTCATTTATAAAAATTGTGAACCACAATTACAAAATGGCAAAACTCTGTCAAAAAAAATCGTAGAGACTTGATTTTTTTTTCAAATTGGTTATTAGAAAGTGCACTTTACGTTGGTTTATGTACTGTTTTCGAAATAAAATCGGGGCGATCCATTTAACGCGCAAAACACTCTTAAAAAAATGCTTGGGCTTTATCGAGATATGGAGATGCGGTATCGTTTCGCGTCCATATATATTTTTTTAAAGTACAGATAATTACCTATAAAATGAAAAAAAACCGTCTTGATACGATGAAAATTGACGGAGCTGTGCGCATTAGAAAAATGGCAAAATTTCATTGCGACAGTTCTATTGGGTAGTGTATTATAAAAAATTTGACGTTTTTTTAAGTTGTAATTTGAGCAAAATTAAAACGATAGCAGTGAACAAACAGAATTTCAAGAATTTTATTTTCGTGCCTACTTTTCTTGTTGTAAAGACTTTTGTAATGATCATCACAAAACCAAAATCTCGGAAACAAAACACGGATCAACATTCCGCCGTTTCTATGAAGTTTTAATAATCGAACGCTGGCGACGTTTGCGGTTTCCACAGAGCGGCAATTAAAAGCAATTACATCCTCCCAATAACCGCTGACTTTCCATTAAGATCCGGCAAAAAATCACTTTATATTCTATCTGGTCGTGGGTGACAAAACAACGGCATGTTGTGTTTCTGTACCCATTCCATCACGCAGCTCGAGCGCTTGTGCAATAAATCCCCGTATAGGAGCAAAGCGTTAAGGCAATATTCCTTTTGTTTGTAATAATTACGCGCCGCCCGATATGGCAGTATCATTATTGTGGCAACGATATACCCCCGGGCACTCGAAAAACCCAATTATAAATGCGAAAGCGTTGCAGCAGGAAACTGCTGTGTATGTAGTTGTGGAGGCAGGGCTGCGAACGAGCAAGTGTGATTATGAATGGAGGTGGGGAGGAAACCGAGACGTTTTTGGCGCCACCGGAAAGAGCGGATTTGACGACTGTCGAGTGTTCGAGATATAATTATAGAGCTCTCACTGCACATTTTGTGTCCAATCCTGGCTAATTGCGGAATAATGTTTTCTGATGAGGTCGTTGCGGCAAGTAGGACATCTGGTTTGAAAACGATTAAGGGCCCCATATTCTTTAAATAGTGTTTTCCGCAAAGACAAATAATTTCAAACATTTAATAACTGAATACTTAATCTAAAGCTTATCAAATAATAGGAATGTTATGTCATGCCACCTGAGTATTTTCAAAGACGCCGCAGTAAAACGAATAAACAGGTGCAAAAAACGATCAAACCATCAAGGTTTTAGGTACTGAAATCTACGAAAATACTAACTTTTTTATATATAATTCCACATGTAAATATTCTTATAACATTTACTTGCTTAGTCCTACATATAAAATTGTTTACTTTTATTTATAAGTACGTGAAAATAATTCTTAAAATGTGGGGTTAGAATAACAGCAAACGCATGTTTTACAAACGCTTTTTTTTAGTTATTATTTTATTTGAGTAAATTTAAATGGTAACAATGAATAAACAAAACATCAAGGATTTTATTTTTGTGCTTACACGTTTTACTTTCAAAGATTTCAGTACCTAAAAACGCCAGAAATTTCACTATTTCTCGGCCGGGAATATGGCCACCTTAAAATGGACAGAATTAACATTTATTTGTAGGTACTCTCTTGAGATTTTATAAGGTTTTATTTCGTTTCTTCCGAGGGATAAACCGCTGTCAAAATTTTCGAAGATCCACTTTTTAGGGTACGCCTAGGGACATCCATAATGTATGTATGTCTAGGGATATCCATGAAAATCTGTGGACATTTAGGGACGATAATTTCTCCTGTTTGTCTAGATCTGTACCAGTTTACTTCAAACCTTACTTATTTAAATCCATATACATTTAAATTATGTACTTTAATTTATTACAAAATTATTGAATCCATTTCAAGCGAGCACGGTTGCTAATGCGCCTATAAAATTTAATTTGTAAACAAATAAATAAATATACGATAATTTCAAAATAATCGTCAAAATAAATTATCTGATTACAAGGAACTACACTTATTTCGTTCCGTTCAGGTTTACCTTGAATGAAATCAAATATAACAACACATATTTGATTTAATTTACATTTAAGTCTTTTTCACGGTGTATTTTGTTACCGTAGCTAGCAATTTATATAAGCCTTGAAGCGTTGGTATTTTTTTCTTAAAGATGGGAAAATAACATATCAAATAATCCCAGTAGATTGTAAAATGAACTCACACAGTAACATTCGAAACATCTAAAATTAAATCGGAGGTTTTAAGTGACTGTATTAATCTATAATTTTAAACATACATTTTCTCTAAAGCGACAGCACAAGAAATACTCAAGTGCATCTTTCTTTGGCACAAATGAATGACGTCTCTGTATGATTGTAAGTTGTATGAACTCCAAGATAAAACCGTCCCGACGAATATGTCGTGAATACACCGTATTGTACCTGTAGAACAAAAAAACCGGTTCTGCATGCGAAGAGGGAGACGTAAAGCTTTTATATAGGTTTCCCAAAGCCGTATGTACGAGAATAGGTACGTATCAGACAAACCGCGTAGTGCATCGCTACCAGACTCCAGACCTAGCAGGAACGAAATAATGCATCTGGTCCTGGCTGTGGGTTGTAAAGAGTTGAAACCAGACTTTCCCATGTCGCGGGGACTGTTTGGTTCTTAAATATTAACTTCGCTGCATGCGGATTCAAAGTACAGCAGGAATATTGCGATGAGTGCTTTTTGAAAAATAAATTTCTCTATGTCACTAAAGGGGATACGTTCAAAAAGAGCCGAAACCCACCGCGTAGGTCGATCGAGGACAAAAGAATACACCATAAACATAAGAAATAACTTGTAGTTTGAATTTTTCCACTAAAGAACACAGAATTTTAATTGATCTGACTGGGGTTTCAATAATTTATGTTTTTTTCCAAAATCCTTATATAGAAAGGGCCAGGAGGCTTAACCAGTGTAAGATTCCTGTTGAGCGCATCAAAATACATTTGAAATATAACTTGAACTGTTTTTCTTCAACACCCTATATATAAAAGTAATAAATTTCCCCTGAATACCATCCGCCTTAATTTGGTTAAGATCACCGCCCGTCTGGGGCAACGAACGTCGCCCCCCAACCCCAATCCCAATCGATAACCCCGTCTCTGCCCCCTCCCCCCACTAATTACCATACACCCATGGGCTGTTTGCAGGCAGGAAGTCCACCGTATTGGCCCCGCGGACCCGGCGGGAAAATTCCCGCCGTTCGCCGGAAGCGCTCTCCTTCCGACGTCGAACGGGACGACAGGTGATTTATGTTTGTAGCCCGAGAGTCGAAAAAAACAGTTTTGGTGGCTAAATTTAAATTGAATTTATGGAGTTCCGAGGAATCCGAGCGGAAAGAATAAGCGGAAAGCTCGCGATCAGCAGTTTGTGAGCTTTTCCCTTGCCAAGCGGTTTGATACGTTCGTACAGAGGGTTCCCGGTTAGATCGCGAAGACTAAGATCGAGAAAACTGCAAAAAATTACATGTGTATCGTAAAATACTTAAAAATACTTAAATAATAATACATAATAATTTTAGGAGTTATCTCCATAAAAACAGCTTTGAAATACATCGAAATTCCTCGAAACGGCTTCAGAATAATTCAGAAACCACCAAAACTTCCATAAAATATGTCAAAGTGACTCGAAACGGTTTCAGAGAGCGTTAAAATGAATAAAAAATGATAAAGATCGACGACCACGTGATTCAAAGATCTAAAACCTCGGAAACTAAAGGTCAGTGACCCAACAGCCAAAGGTCAATGACCCCGAGGATAAGATCGATGACCTTGGGTGTTAACAGACTTTGATCTTTGACATTTGTCTCGAGGACTTACTATTGGTCAGTGGTTGAAAATTGATCATAAATATAAATATTGGCAAAGCAGTCATTAGTTTTCAGTAGTAAATGTATTAGAGTGCTTCATTTGAAACGTATATTTCTCTTTTTTCGCTCCATTGTTCTAAACATTGTGAAAAAAATTCTCATCAAATTTCAGTTCTTAATTTAAATTTTTAGTAAATGACTAGACTCAAAAGATATTTTAAGTTTTCACACATTTCATTCAGTTTATCTCGTGAACTAATAACTTTACAGTTTAAATACAGAGGATCTTTTTTATAGCAAATTTAATTTCCAATAAATGTAAGTCTAGTGATTTATGAGGACAACGCAAAAATCGATAAAAATTAACAAAATAACTTTTTAGCAGCGAAACCGTTAAAGTCACACAGATTCTATTATGGTTACTTTCAAAGAATATAATTATCGCCTATGGACAATAAAATAACGTGAAATAGAGCTGAAATAAAGATAATTAAAAAAAACGTAGGTTTACGTGTTAAATGATCCAAGAAACTTTTAAAATCAAATAGCGAGTACTAAAAATTAAAATTAAGAGCTCAAATTTAATGAGAATTTTTTTTCCAGTGTTTCGTCAATAGAAGAAGAAAAAAGAAATGTACATGTCAAATGATGCACCCTAATTATGCATAGTACCGTGATATCTTGCATAAATATGATCAACTTTTGTTAATTCCCAAACAGGTGTTTTTTTTTTTTGAGTAACTGTCTTTCCGAAGTCAGTTGAACATGTATAAAAACGCCTAGCAATAAAATTTAATGAGTTTCATAGGCGTCCCTAAAAAAGGTGTCTGCTAAAGGTAAAAAATAACAATAATTTATATATAATGTGTAGAAAATTTCTATTATATGTTCATTTGGTCAGTAACATATTTTAATTATTTATGTTCTCAAACAGTTTTATTATATTTTTGGTAAATTTTGGTTGACATAAAAAAAATTAACATTTTCATTAAAATATATTATTGCTCGCCAAGAACCAACGGGTACGGCTAAAGTTGGTACTTATTTTTTTTATATTTTGTTTCTTCTTGCTTCTTCTTTACGCAACCTTATTTAATAACACGAAAAATTGTGGACACTGATACTTTAGTTAATATGTGAATTCTATTTATAATTTCATTATCTTCTTTTTTTAAACATTCGTAAATATTTAAAATGAGACGCTGACTATGAACATGTAAATCTTTATTTTTAAATTCTAAATCTGTTTCATCAACAACCGGTTCTACTAATTCAATATTGTCTGGCGGTATTTCGTTTAGGTCCGTTTCAAAAGGTCTCCAAAATGCCATGTTGTAATAATATTAGTAAACAAAATGCCCCTCTTGTTTCTCCCTTTCGCAATTGTAATATAAATGATTAATAGAAGGTGCCTATAATAAATTAAAATTGCCTGAATCACACTAAATTCCGTATTGCTGCACTGCACTGCTAAACAATTTGTCGACAACTGAAATTTATGGCCCAGTTGCTCAGTGCGGTTGTGTTTGTTCCGCGTTTGCCCGCGCCCGCATTCCTCAACTTTTCGGAGTAGCTCTGGCCTTCGGGCGTCTAACCGTCTGGAGCATTAATCTTCCCCGGAGAAAAAAAAACAACTGCAACGGATAATTACTAAATTCGCGTCTAGTTTTAGAGATCGGGTGATATATAGAGGAGCCGACCGGGCAAAGCAACCGAACCGAACGCCGCTTTTGCATAAAAACGACCATTAATCTGCGGGAAGTTTTTGTTTTGGGTTTCGTTTTCCGGGACCGGAGGGATGCTATCGCTTATCACGGCGGCAACGCTAAGAGAATTAAGTGAAAAAAAAACGGGGTGGGGTGGAGTGGGGCAATGTATCTGCTACTGTGGAGGGAACGTAGATGTAGATTTGTTCCTTAAAAATTATATTTCAAGTTGAAATAACTCTGCAGGTAAGATTTCAGTAACAAATTTTCGAAAATTTCGTCAATAACGATGCGATTTCGATGTGGCTTGGCCATTTCCTCAGGAAAGAGGAGAAGTTTCTGGGAAATACCCGTATATTTTGCCCATGTGTAATTTTTGTTGGAAAATGTTTAACAATTTGTAAAATGAAAAATACAGGACAAACTATGAAGACTAGACTATGACTATATCATCTTTCGGACCCCATATAGCAACGCGTAAAAGTCCAATTGTGTCGCCATTTTACGGCCCGAGAATTTCCAGATTTAATGAAATTAATTTCCCCGGGAACCTCATAGTTTTATGACGTCGCGTTTTACGATCCACTAAATTTCGGGTTACTGTTCAACTTTTGAAAGTGGGTTACACCCCACCCCTTGCTCCGGAGGTAATGGCCAAGTCATTGAGGGGGTACATAAAGTTGCCTGGATCCAGGATGTTTTATGGCCGATATCGATCTTTGTTCGGTATTAAAGTAGCTACTGTGAGATTAAAAAATGTAATCGCGGTATATACTAATAAATTATTGACAAATATATCAATCTTAAAGCACAGGCACCTTGGATAAAAAAGCTATAAAGACATTTTGTCTAAAATTTCCAATCCACAGTGTTTCTTCAGAAGTCTATACAAGTTTTGAAAACTTAATAATGACGTTCTCGTTGTTCCGTCAAGCGGAGAATTAAATTCCATAAAAAGAGAGAACTACATTATCATTTACAGTTATTAGTTGTTTATTTGTAACTGACGGACAAATACTTATTATAAATTCGCAAAAGTCATCGTTAAATATACGCTGTTAATAGCTGTAGGTAAAGACATAACAAGTTCATGTTTCAGTTGAATTATTTTTCACGTAATCAATACCGCAAGTGATAATTATTGCTATTTTAATTGCCTTATCAAGTTGTATCTCCATTTATCGCGAGTTATCATTACACCAAATTAAGCTGTTAAGGTAATAAGCGCCTAGATCACTTTAATGTATCTATTGAGCTTTCCACGAGTTGGCATACTGTTCTATTTTGTTATAAGCATTGCAATTTCTCCAGAGGTATGCTGTGAGTTCAGTGAGTGACTTGTTCTATCAGGGTCGTGCTCTGTGCATGCATAAACCTTAGTTACCTAACGAAAACCCTTCTTGTTTATGTGTTTTTATCATTGGTGTTCAAAGAACAACACAGCTTTATTTCCAAATCGTCTTTACATTCATACCACCCAACTATAAACTTACTCGAACCGAAATTCAAGACTTTATGCTTTTTATATTAGCCTATAAACAAATCTGTATCGTATCCCACCTGATACACGGTGTCTGGGGTGGAGGAAGCTAGGGATTGACAATTTTCTTCCACGTTTCGAATATACCGCACCGCACCGTAGGTTTTATCCCAGACGTAAGTAAATTACCATTGGAGGCTCTTAAGGGAACTCGAGAAGGTAACAATAGAGCGAAAAGGAAATTCGATCCGTCTCGGAAAGGAAGAGGTGGTTTTGTAAAACCTCGAACACGTGTTCGAGGCATACACGACGACGGGTCTTAAGATGTGGTGATGTTTTAGTGTTTATTAGGGGCAGAATTAGGTCTGTAATTATCAAGGAATGTTAAGGAACTGGGAATGTCATTAATGTCAAAATGAAAATTTTTAACAATGTTCTGAATTGAAAAAAGTTTATTTTTATAGGAATTGGGACACTCTGTCTAGCTCGGTTTCGATCTGACGAAAATCTCATTTGCTGCTGCCGAAAAACGCTCCGAAAGAATATCGCGCCCCGGCGAAGGAGATATATAACATCTCATTGTGAGCGCAAAATGAAACGGAGGCATCTGCAATTTTTCAGCGGGAGTTCACTGACATCGCCCGTCACAAAGCGGCCCACTCCACCGCCGCTGCACTTGATTGATGCAACAAATATAACATCAGACAGTCGCGGGTGCGTTCAAAATCCATCCCGCGGATGGGCGTCATCCGATTCTCACGGATCGTTAGCCCCCTGCCGAACGACTGAAAAACCCGGAATTCGCGACGAGGTACCGATCAATCGGAAACGTCGGTGCGTTTCGTTCGTTTCGTTTGTTTGCGCGGAAGACGGAAGGATTTGTCCGGAGTTTTTGTCGAGTCCCGATTAATCAAGATCCGTACCGTCTTCAAAATATATTTACAAGGCGTCTCCTTGGCCTCGCCTCTTAATCCATCATGTTCAGGTGTTGCTGTAGCGAATTTATGACGTCTATGAGACACGCCGTCACTCAAGGCCGGTGCAACAGATGCCTTGCATCCCGACGACGAAACTCTGACGCGGCCTACTAGTTTATGCAAATTAGAAAGCGCCGTCCGCTCCCATTGGCTGGTTGGTATGGTAAGATGTTGCGTCACCGAGGTGTTTTATGCTAGCGCGTTCGGTTTTTTTTCAGAGTAGGTAGCGCTTTTAAATTTTAAATAACTATTCTCTTAAGCAAATTGGTGCTATCGTCAGGTTATCCGAAAGTTTCACTTTAGTTAGTTACAGTATATATGGGGTGTCTCAATGTTTCGTAGAAAAGTACATTTTGGCGTAAAATATAACGCTTAGATTGTTGACACGAGTTCATTTAGCATATTGTTAGCATGGTTAAACAGAATACAGTTAGTTTTACGGGATAAAAAAAATAAAACGTTTAAAATCTAAACTTTGGATACTATTGCATATCAGCGTACAGTAAAAAGTGAGCTTTAAAATTCTTAACAATGTCATTGATGAAGAGGATAAAGAGCAGTGGATTAAGTATCGAGCCCTGAGGAGCGCCTGTTGTTTGATACTGTACGAATTGAACGCAAAAATATGTTTCAACGAGTACAAAAGAGATTTACTGGTGCCAAATTAATCAAACTAGAATGACAGTATGTCGTGATATAATTTATTACCTAAATGCTTTGGAGAAGTCTGTATAGATGACATTCCTCTAACCTTTTTTGATCCAAAGTTTCAGCGATTAATTTGGTAACACAATAGATTTTATACAGCGGATATAAAACCATGCAGGCTTTTTTTATTAGCGAATAACAATTTCAAGGTACGCTACTGACATTTCTGCTGTATAAAACCTTTTGCTCGAGAATATAATTACTATTTTTTGTAACGAGCTTCCGGAAGTTCGTTAAAACGGAGTGGGGGATTAAAGACAAAGCAAAAATGCCCCGTCGTGTAATCTACTTACCACCTTTCACGAGCAAAAAGCATTAAAATATCCACGGCATCCTAGATAGGAGCCCTACGACGCTCTCGGGGTATAAAAATTGAAACATACCGCAGAAAAGTTACGCGCCATGCAAATTTCCTCGAATAATCGATGAGGAATTTGTTTAAAAAGTGCAAACTTATGACTTTTGTCACGTACGATTCCGTTTTTCACAGTCGCAGTCGGCGTGCTTGTTAATTTACGTACTGACGTCGCCTTTAATAAATATTAATAGCGGGGAACGAATACCTATTATAAGAATGGTGATTATTGAGTTGTAGTTATATTCGGAACCAATTATTTTCATTTAACACATCGCTCATGTCAAGGTCGTCGGAATTCTAGTTAATGGTTTTGTTTGCAGGCATGCTTTGACGTAATGATCTATTCTAATGCATTTTCCAGCTAATTGTCGGGTGAAGAACTGGTTTACGCGAGTAACGGAGGATGTCAAAGATGATAAATTCGAAACGTTATGCAAAGTTTACCGTTTTGTGTGTAACAGAGGTCGTTTGGTGTTAGAAATAGCATATGCCAGGACTAAGTTCAAATCAAATTTTCCATGTCATCAGAAATCTTTTTGTGAGAAGTGATGCTACTGGTCAGACAATATTTGAGACCCATAGCAACTGCCATAACGACTTCTATTGCAACTTTTTCCTTCGGTATAGTGCATCGTGATCTTACGAACAGGAAGGTCAAGCGCATAAGAGTATGCTTTTAAACGATGACAGCATCCAGCTCTCGACGTAGAATTACAATACTGTTATGATTGCCAGCAATGCTAATTGTTGATGCTGTTCGCCTAGTTACTAGTTGTCTATTCGTAATGCGAGTTCTCCCATGTCTCTCTCTATCACGTGGCTTATATTTCCAGCCAGTACAATGAATTTTTTTGACAATTGTAGTTCTGAAGCAATACAACCATAAAAGATAAGGAAAATTTTGTCATCGAAGAAGATGAACAAAAACCATAGGTCTCCGAACTGCGGATGCGGTTTCTGCTTAATTAAATTTAGAAATGACCGAGCTCGACCAAGCTTGACGGTGTGGGCAGCACCCACAACAATTTGCATAAACAATAACATAAATACATTGTGGCATAAACGTAAATAAAGGTATGTAAATCAGATGTTTTGCGTGAGGCGCGCGGTTTTTCATATTGAAACCGTGCCGAGTTCGAAAATAGAGTTGACATAAAAAATTTACATTTAAAAAAGTACTCGTGTGTGTTATTACCCAATTTATTGGATACACTCGAAACTAACTTTCAAAAAAACAGAATAATACTTAATTTTGCTCGTGGTTACCATCGTCAAAGAACAGACAAGTTTTTGTTTTGTTTTACATTTATCCCACTTCTGATAACGCCTTCATTCTGATAACCGAAAGACTGCGGCGTCAGGTTATAAAGTAGTTTTACCACAAAAATGTTATTTCTTGCTGTGTCCATAACTCAAGGCGACACAGTTCCAAGAAGGTCTTAATAACAGGCTGCTTTTCCTGTGGTGCTTCAGTTCCGTTTACATTCTTTTCTAATGACTACTTAGCAATTCCATTAATGTAGATGAAAAGCATTCGCGTATTACCATAAATATCTGATGGGACGGATTCAGATGTGACAGGATAAGAATAGAGTGTTTGTCAAATATGTTAAAGGCAATGAGTTGGCTGGACGGAGGAGCTAAATAAAGAAAGGATAAATAAAATATGGATTTGTTAAGAGTAAATATTTTTCAAACACTTTTATTTATAGAAGAGGATAATCACTAAAATTAACAGATTGATTGTTCGTTTAGTCTTTAGTGTATACAGAATTTAACGTAAGTTTTATAGTCTAGTCGAATAAACATTGAAAACTTAAAAAAAATTAGTAGACTTCAGTCAGTTTTCAAAAGTTGCGCGTTATTATTGCAAAAAGCGATGGATGTTGATGAAATCTATGAAAAAATGGTCAATCGAATGGTGATGATGATTCGATTGACCGTGAAATTGTTGCTCTAGGTATTTGTTAATTAATTTCGTTCTTTTTCTTGCAACTAATTGTTTACTAGATGTTCATTTTAAAAACGTAATTAAGTAGCCTTTTACAGCTAACAAGGTAGGACGTTTTATCAGACAAAAGCCGCTCGGGGATTCGCTCTTTTTGTATTAAATAGAGCTTAGAACAGTATCACAGTATCACGATCAGTCGAATCGGCCTTTGGCACACATGTTGGTCTTTGGATTGACCGTCTTTTCCATAAATTTCATCAACGTCCATCACTATTTGCAATAATAATGCGCAATTTTCTAAAACTGATTTTTCCGCTTTCGACCTTTATTTTACAGTCAATAAATCAGTGAAATATGACTTTAGGTACCTTAAATTGTAAGTATATTAATTGTATACAACATAAAATAACTAATTTTCCGATATGTCGTCTAGATTTTCATGAGCATTATTATTATTAAAGTTCCTGACATAAAAAAAATGAAAAACATAAGTTGGCCCCAGAATTGAGGTTATTTGTGTGTAGTACACAACATTTTCTACATATAACATGTATTTCTTTTGGTTTTCGAGATATCGAGCTGGACAGTTTTGAATGTAACACTCCGTAAATTGTGAATTGTGAATCGCACTATCTTGTTTAATTTTGGTAATTTCCAAATAGGTATTGCATGATTATTTAAAAATATCTCCCCCGATTAACATCGATGGAAAAGTAATCGTAATAGGATTGTACTAGAGCAGGTCGGCCGTACCGAGGCAAATGACTAGCGCATGCTGATAACGAGGGCACAGCCAGTGGCCTTAATATGTTTTATTTATCGGGCGTATCTGGGCATTACTTTGTCGTCCAATATAACCGGTCGTTTAGAAGCAGCGCGCCGCGTCAGATTTGCATATTTAACTTATTGGATATTACGAATCTGGTTCGGTTGTCTGTTCCTCGCTAATTGGTCGTTGCCGTTCCGCTGCGGCGGACGGGAGAGGGCGTCACGGTGCCGCTGCGTGAGCTCGCTTCCAATTTTCATTTTACAACGTCAATATTGGATGTTTCCAAACAAAAAGTACGTAAAGCCAAACAGAATACTTTTCTAGTTCCAGGAAAGTTGGTTTTTGCTGTCTTTACTGTTAGTTCGCAAAAACTAGTAAAGCCTAAAGTTTTAGTACCTCTGCTACTGACTGTGGGTGAGATATAACCTACAAAGTACGTCATCGAACGGTACGGAAGAGCCGTCACTGTACGGATTTGGAACATTGGGAACTGGGAAAGAGTTCCGATTGTTATTTTTGGTCCGTCGTAAATTTTCTCGGCTGTTTTACGGTCTACCCAGCCGCGGGATAATGTGCACGGCACAGAGTTCATATACCTCGAACCCCCCTCGACCGTCGGGGAAACGTGTGTGAGTGTGTAATCGATTAGGTCGGAGGTCGTAGGAATTTCGTCATGTGCCTGCTGCTCCCCAAAGAGATCGGGATCCGGTCGGTTGACAACACGTATCGGGATTAGTTAATCGCTTGTTAGACCGGTCTAGATGGCGACGGTTTCAGGCCCAATTTTCTGCTCCGGTTGGGCGGCGGAGGCGGTCGATATTTTTCGAAAAATTTGTAAGTGAGGATATTTCTACTGTCAGTATCTATGGAAATATTTTATATATTTTTATACTAATTATAAATAAATATATTAATAATAATTTTACAAAATAGTTAATCCTTTAATCAATATACAAAATCCATAATTATGTAAAATGTATGAAAAAATAAATAAATAAAAATATCGATTTTTTTGGGGGTTGAGGGGGTTAAATTAATTTTAAAGGGTTAAAATAATTTTGTCAACATTTTTTTATTGAGAACTATTGTCTAAAACATTTCAAATAAAATAAAACGCAAAAAATTTTTTTTTTCAAAAAATTCATCTTTAGGAGGTTTTACAAGGGTAGAAATAATCCAGAAGTAATTTTTTCGTCGAGCTACATACAATTAAAATTAACAGGGCATAAAGTTCATTTACAAAATGTTAAAATTTCAGGTCTTAATGTTTATAACAAATTGCTCTGTGATTTAAAAAAAAAACAATTGCCAACTCCGGACCTATTGGTCGTAGAAACTTGTTTTTTTTTTCAATATGTAGTTTTTTTACGAGCTTTCGAATGGTGTATATAACTTCTTTCAAAATTTAAAAACTGCGAAATTATTTTATTTGTTTATTATGGAAAAAAGTGCCTTCTATTTGGTAACAATAATTATATACAACTAAATTTGAAAAAAAGAGGATACTTGGTGTCCCTTCGAAGAAAATGAGCCCAAAAATAATGTTTTAGTCATAATCCTGCCCCCGGAATAAGTCATTTGAAAATGGGCCTTTTTTGCAAAAATGGGAAAAATAAATGGAATTTTGCAAAAACTATTTGACCGATCGAGCCCATCTTTGCACATCTCTTACGGATATAAAAACTCACATTTTGGGAAAGTTTGGTAAAATTTTATTAATTATTTAAAAAGTTATTAACAATTAAAGAAGAAGCACTTTTCCGTTTAATTTTGCAATAAGTTTTTTGTTTATAAAGCAATCTTAACTTATAAAATCTCATTTTAAAGATGAGTTTCTCTAGATCAAATAAAAAAAAACGAAAAATTACGAATTTTTGACCTATTTGTTGATAAAAAACAATGACGCTATACTTTTTCATGACCCTCGAGATGAGACGCCTCTTGTATTATCATTCCCAAGACTTTCCAATAATAAAATCACGCCCAGTAATTTCTACGAGTTCTCCATGATTTTTCACCTTTATTTCTTGGTCTAGTGCTTTATATCCTAAAGAATTGCAAGTTCATGATTCCAGACAGAAATATTTCGAAAAGTTGCAAATATAAATTCAATATTATTAGATTAAAAATACTACAGAACAACAACAACAAAACTGCTCGAATCGGCTTAAAAATCCTTCAAAAACACACCAAAAATTCTACGAAACATGTCTCAGTACATAAATTATTTATTTATTTACTTTAAATTAGATTCTTTTCTGGAATTAAAGACAGTCAACTTTTGACACTGCCCGTCACAAAGGGAATGTGACTGAACTTCGAGAATTGGACATTCTTCCCAAAACGCAGCAAATACCAGTGAAGCGTTCGCATTATCCCCGTTTTAATCTTAGTCGACGTCCTGGCGAACGCTTAGAAAACCCGACGTTTCGACCCCCGCTTGATTGACGTAAACCGCACGGAATGTGTAAATTAGTTTTTTTTCCTTGAGAGGGTTAGTAGCTGGGGCCAGTATTACAAAGTAATTTGTCGGGGGGTCTGTAATTTAGTGCTTGCGGCTAGGCGCTCCATAAACACTCGTAATCAAGTGGGCCGCGTACTGTGCCAAACGGCCCCGGGCGTCGCAGGAGGGTGGATTAAATTTTAATAAGGGCGAGGGAGCCTGTTAACCAAACAACCAAAAATGTTGAAATGTTAGAAAATGTTATAATGTTAGTACTATTGTCACAAAAATTATAGGATAAAAAAATCCTAATCAAAGTATCTATTATTTTCTTTAATAATTAACATTTTTTGACGATAAAAATATGGATTTTTGCAAAAAACATGTTTAATTTAAAAAAGTGAATAAGTGTTGCAAAATTGGAAACTTCAAGCCTCAATTTTCCTTTTTCCTTATTGCTCTACGACCATTTTTCTCCAAGTTACAGCCATTTGAAGGTCACCTAAAAATTTAGGATTATTTTTGTCCTTTAATTTTTGTAACTAGTGTATAATTTTTACGAATTTTACTTCTGTCAAAAATCTTAGCCTTTATGGACGATATCCAATCGACCCAATAATTTTAATTTCGACATATCTGTGTGCCCCAACAAATTTAGTCTTGTTTTTCTTTTCTGGTCCGTTCCTCGGAGTTTTCCACCCCCGATCGACCCCGTACCATCCCTGGAGCAAGGTAAACACCGTTCCGGCAGTAGCTGTACTAACAATGAGGTACTAGATGCTTTCAACTCGCTTTTGTGACCCTTTACACAAACACGAAATTATAATTCCAACAGTCCCCGGCATTTCATCTAAACGTTAGTACAAACAAACGTGTCTTGCCATCACTGAACAATAATAGGATAGAGAAACTGAACCGTATCGCGTAGAATACAAAATTTAATATGAGTTCTGGTTACAAATAAGTAGGTACGTATACGAGTAGATTAAAAAGCCACACAGAAAAAAGAAAGTCCAAACCCAAGAGAGCCGCATATCATTTCCGAAGGATTCGATGCGGTGAACACGAACGATCCTGTAGTCAAAATTTATGACTTGTCAATGAAGTTCGGAGAAAAGTGGAATTTTTGGGTGAAAACGCCCAAATATGGGCCTTCAGTATCAGCTCCAAGCAGTGTTGCCAACATGGTATATTTAATACTAAATCTGGTATTTTGAACGTCCCATTTAGTATTGAAAATTTGAATTTAGTATATGGTATATTATTTAGTATTTTTAATTTTAAATTAGTATGTTCTAGTATTTTCTTGTTATCTTATTATGTAAAATCATAAAAATTCTGCCGGACAGATCTCCCTGGATCAGATCCTGATCATGAATATACATCAAAACAAAAGTAACTTGGCACTTGTAATTTTGATCCCATTTTAAAGTTCGTTGGCGCTCCATTGTTCCATCTATTGTTGTTCCGTGTTCCGTATCTTTTCGTTGTTGTTGCGTCATCCATCATTTCCTAATTCCATATATCTATCATCATATCAGTGGAATAAAATACATCTGTTAACGTGGACAAATATAAAAAACACAAAAAACTTTTGGTGTGAAGTTAAAAAATACAGAGATGCTGGAAATAGTGCTTCATTTGAACAATTAGCTAATTTTGCTATTTCATTGCTAGTGGAGAGATTATTTAGTATGATGAATGTGGTAAAGCTAAAATAAGGAATCGCATGTCACCTGAAATGCTATCGTCAATTTTAACAATAAGATCAGGCCTTAAAAGACAGAATATGTGTTGTGCAACTTACAAATTGCCTGATAGTTTAATGGACAAAGTTAAAACGTTGGAAGCGTATAAGTCTGATGTGGAAGATTTGGATTTTAATATTTATGTTTAGTTTTTGTATTTCTTTGAAAATGTAACTTTTATGTATTGTATTATACAGTTTATTTTAGTATCTCCATAACAGTTCAAATTAACTCTGATTTCAATATTTTTCTAATTGTAAATTAAGTACATAATAAGGTTTTAGTATATTTTGGTATATTTTTTTGTACCAGTTGGTATTTATTGCTAATCCAAAGTTGGCAACACTGGCTCCAAGTTTCCTATTAGTCCAGTCACTGAAGGCAAAAATAAGGTAAATGCTCCCAATTTTTTCGGACAGCATGGATTTTCCTGAAAATTTGCATACAAGCTCATCTGACCCCCCACATCAAAAGTTATATTGTCTAGATGCGTGCTTTATTCTATTTAGGGGTGAAAACTACCCTTGTACGAAAAAAATGCGAAAATCGCAGATTTACGTGTTTTAAAGATTCAATTCATGTTCAAATATGTTGGATAAAGTTCTTTTCATGTTTTTTAATATATTTTATGAAATTTAATTACGTTTCAACCCTTAAAAATCCTTAAAAACTAACCTTCCATGGCCAAAAAAATAGAAAAAAGTTTTTAACAGTTTAAAATATTTTTTTGGTGCATTTACAATGTATTGAATTTCTTTTGTTATTCAATAGAAAGCTTACGACTCATTACAAAGTTGCAACCCTTAAAAACCATCCCTTATAATAAAATAAAATATTATTAAAAGCTTGAGATGTTTTAATGGTATGCATATCGTCACCTCAGAATTATACTGTTGTATGTGAACTGAACCTAGTTTTGAGAAAAACGAAAAACAAAATTTTGGTTATTACAACTCCGGCAGTGCTAAAGATACATTTTTGAAACAATTAAATTAGCTAGATTTTAGTACAAGATCATCATAGATCTTAATATTTTTTTATTAAATTTATATCAAATAAAAAAAAATTCTATACATTATAAATGGATACGTGTGTGTATGTATATTTTTAAAATATTTACTCAAATCAGTTCACAAGTGCTCCAAAATACACAAAGATGATGGTAATTTACCCGCACCGAAAATTTTACCGAAAAAATGCGATAAATTTTTTTCCCATAACTTTTGTAATTTTAAAGTTATAAATTTACTGGAAAAAAAAAACATTTTATAGGGAATTTAAAGCACTTTAAGTTCTATGATTTGCAGTTTTTTTAGCCCTTCGGTTTTTAGATTTGTAAGCTAAAAGAGCTCAGGAAAGACGGTCTTGGAGCTTAGTTTTGAGCTTCTAACGGTCATAATTCAGTCAAATTTTGTCCTACAAAAATTTAAAAAAGCAAATTGTTCAGTAAGAAAAAACCTACAATTTCTTATTCTATCATTTTTTTTATAAATTTGTTAGTTTTTGAAATATTTTGAAAAAAGGCGATTTTTTAAAAAATTTAAAAATTTTATTCTAAAATAAATGATTTTTTTTTATTTAGGCTTCTAAAATCGTGCAAATTCCCAGAATCTACTGTTAATACATAAATAAAGTAAATTGCAGAAGGAATACGTTTTATTTTTTTTTTCTGTCAAGTCATTAATTTTAATACCGATTCTTCATACATTTTTCTTCACTTTTTTTCCATTTGCACGAGGTCTATGTGTTTTACAGAAGCTCCAGATGGCGACCTACATGTACCTTTTTGTATTTCCTTCTTATAACAACATCACCAAAAGTTCTGCAAGCATGTTTTGTCTAGGAAAACTCAGCGCGTACTATCGTCTGTGTGGCGCCGTTAAAAAAAGGAAATGTACACCTTCGATTCCGACCATAGCCTTTTCTAACATTCGGAGCACGCACCGACAATAATAATACGGCTAATTCGCCACCGCTAAGTGTTTGCCACCGACAACATACTAATTGGACGGCGACTAGCACGCTTCTGCAGCGGTGCTAGGTCTCCAAGCTTGCGCTTTTTTATGAATCGATCCGCGACTGGCTTCACGTGTCCCGTCCCTGTTAGATTAACGGCTACGCAGCCGGGGAATCGATAATATTCGCTTATACGGAGTATGAATCAGTTTAGGGGGCGGATTTTCCAAATTTGAGAAGTCCCTGTACAAGATCGACGAATATGCATTCAAGACTTTAATAAAAAACTTGTTCACTTCCAAAAAAGAGAAAAAGAAATCTCTCATACAAATTACGTTGCTTCATATCGTTTTCTCAAGCTGTTTTGGCTAGCCTCCATAATGAAAATTGTTTTAGGGTTTTTAGACGAGTGGCACAGAATGACCGAATATGTCGTCACCATTTCATTTAATTACATTTATTTTAGTTTCCAGTTTATCGGTTTACGAGAAAGTGCTTCAGGTTTAGTGACGGTACATTTTTCTACAAGTAATAAATAGTAGAATTCCCTAAAAGAGAACGAATCTATAATTTTCTCAGTATTAAACAATCGTTCCCTCGCCTTAATGTGTTGTTCTCGTGTCAAGTAACATCTTATAAATCGAGAAATAGAGACTTTACATTGTTCGCATTTAAACAGCGTACATGCCGATTCCACAATTTACGCCCGAATTGCGAGTGGTAAACTGGAATGTATGGGTTTACTGCAACAGAGCAAACTTGTTCGAACAAGGAGGGAATAAAACCCCGTCTTGTCCTATAAAATGGGAAATTATCATTACACGGCTATTCGCACTTGAAATAAAACCACGCAGAATGACAAACGAATGATTGCATGCAGTGAAATGGGAGCTTTATTTTAGTTTACTACATTTTTAGTTGGGTAGGTAGATTCTTTTAACGTGTGTATATTCGTCACAAAACAACTATAGCGGTAAAGAGACGGCGACGATTTAGATTTCATATATTCGACGAGAATCATAAGGAAAAAACATTTTCTTTCGTCAAAAGGCATTATTAACGATTACCGGCTATATTAACGAGTTCCCGAGGGCCTAATGCGACCCTTTTTTCCTTTAAGTATTTACGTGGGAGCAAAGCAAGAACTAAGTGAAACGTTATCGGCCTTCCGACGTTCTAGGAAAAAGAAAGAAAGGCACGGTCATTACGACGAGCCTATTGTAAGAGTTTTTCGCGCACTGGGAAGCAATTTCGGGCACCGAACGAGACATCGGAGACGAAATCGGAATCAGCAGATTAGGGAAGGGAGGGAGTAAGTGAAACATTCGACAAACGACCGGTCTCAATCCTAGATATTGTGCCAATGTGCCATAAATAGAAGGAATAAAATCATTTCTATAAATGAAATCACAAATCCTCAGGTAAAACCAATAAATGGATGATGGTCAACTGTCCAGGAAATGGTGGGCAACGAGATGAAAAATATCTTGTATGATTTGGGTGAATTTTACAAAAATAATATCAAAAGTTTATATAAATGTTTTTTTCGATATTAATTTTTAGACATTTCCAAATGCCAACGACCCCAAACAACAATACCGAAACATAAAAAAATGCCATTCACGCCAAATGCCAACGGGTTCATCAATCAAGCCACCCCCGTCAGTCAATAGAGGAACAGATTCATTATCGCCAGATTTGCAGGGTCCAAACAAATCAAACGCAGGCCAGGATCTCCCCTAGCGGGGACAACAACGGCAATTGACAACACCTGCCATAGAGATTACCCATCTTGACACCATCGTCAACTAATGGCCTCGTAGAATTAATAGGAGTACGGTGGGATGGACTAATAATCCTTCTCTACGGCAAATCCCTCTGGTTGTAAGCCGGGATGCGTCGGGCGGATTTGCGCGCGGCGTTGCCAAGTCGACGAGAAGTCTTGAGGAATGCGAAAAATAAAGAAAAACAAAACTTTAAGCAACACGTAAAATAGGTTTATCTCACAATAAAATTTAAATACAAAAACTTTTCAAATAAGTTGCACAAAATATTTTTTTTACATTTGAAAATTATTTTTCGTTATACAAATATGTTTGCTTTCGGCAAAAAAAGTATTGCTTTAAAATTTGGAGAAAGGAAACATTTCATAAAAAAATTAAAAAATATGAAAACGTCATAAAAATTAATTACCCTTAATTAAACAAAATAATTCTATTTTAATTTTTTACAGAACGTGGGGAATTTGGGAAAAAAATGTATAATAAAACACTATATCTGCCTTCCGCTTTTAATTTCTCGTCGTACACTTTCAAACCTTTTACGTTTCCTAACGATGAACTGGCAACAACGCCGCTACGGTTTATCGCAAGGGTCGTTAGCGAGGGGTTTGCCGGTGACCGATGTGTCTCTGCAGCTTAGACACGCCCCTTCCAACTCAAACACATTTATTTTGAGGCAGCTGAGTGGTCACGTGTCGCTGACAGCTGCGTTCGGTAGTTACAAGGCCTATCGGCGAGGGATCAGAACAGAAGTATCGAAAAGTTGCAGTAAATAAAGGGAGACCGCTGCTGGTGAGTTAAGAAGCGAAAGGGACGCGTGAACAGCAGGTGTATCCGATACGACATATGTTTGTTTAACACTCAGTATATCGATCCAGTAACAATAACGGTAATAAGTAACGGACGGATATTTGTAGTAGGTACTTACTATATCGGCCAGGTACTTGTCCCTGGTTATATAACTGCAAGTGGTCAAAGTCGACGTTCGAACGCTTTGTACCAACTGTTACTATACAGGTAAACCATCGGTCTTCATTACACCTTTTCTTTGGTATACTCTTTTAAAGTGAGGTGCAACAGCTTTTTAAGAACTGTAAACCCTACACAAACCAACGAAAAAGGTATGTCAAATGCCACGAAGCAATAATTACAAGCGATATAGGAATTTTACTCTCTTCCTCTTTGGAATCGGCAACATCTCTCGGCCTTATGCGGTGTCCAGCACACACAAACGGCGACTTTTATCGCAGAACCTGACACTCGTCGTGCAGGAAAGAGGCCTCCCATAAAAGACGATACGGGAAACGGCAACAAATTGCAGTTGCGCGTACGAAAGCCGCTATAAAATAATTCAATTTTTAACGCTGCGCGAAATGTTGAAACCGCATTCTGAAGCCGCATGGATTCGTTTTATTTCTGAACCCTTCCCATGTACTTCGAAGTTTTGGTGCTTTTTGAAGGACTCTAATGACATTCCGAGGGATTTTGATAAATTCAAGTTCTAATGTTTGTCCTGAAGTTATTATTATATGTTCTAAAACTGTTTTGACGTATTTTATCTGAAGTACTTGTTTATTCTGAAATATGTTTTGCACAATTTTCCGTTAATTTCTTTGTAACATTTCACAATTTTATTGCACGAGCTATTCTAAACTGAAACTGTACAGACTTGTGGGTCTTGGAGATCTAAAATGTTCGAAACAGAAATAGGAACAATTGTTCGATTCAGACTTTTGCTTTTATTCCAACAATATGAATTTTTCTCGAGTTTGTATTTCCGTTTTTTTTTTGTTGTGAATTTTGAACTACGCACATATGCAATAAGAAATCATGTAATGGCTATTCAACCAACAAAAACAGTGATACAGAACAATGGTGATAACCAGTGGTGGATAATATTTTTATGTAAATACATTAAACTAATTAATAATGCTGATAACTCTTTTTAATTATCAAAAATGTGGACGCAGAAAAATATGACATACAAATAAACAAGTTATCATTTGTTATTTTGCGGTATCGTGACTGTCCCTTAATTAACAAAATATTTATTAAAATACATTTTTTTGTGTAGGTAAGTTAAAATTTTGCCTTATTTACGTGAATGAAATGTTCAATACCTCTATAATAAACATTAACGTCTTATAAAATTGTTCAGAATTGTCGATTTAATCTTTATTGTCGTTTGTATTATCATCATCCTAATTATTTTTGTGATTTTGTATCATCCAGCACTATTTCTGTTAGAAATTCGGGAAAGTCGTAAAATAAGTTTTAATCCGGATCCAACTGTCATCAAAGTAAATACATTTAATGAGGTTCAAAGTTTTTGTGATAGCCATGAGACTTTTTTTATTGGGATCTGGGGTCAAGCGCTTGACATTTGACAACATTTATCGAGAACTGTGTATTTCTTCCAAATGCAAACGAAAGATGTGTTTGTGTTGAAGAATCTTTACAGGTCTTGATAAAGAACTTGGTGAAATTTTCATAATAATTCAACAAAATTAAAAATAGATGCAGTTGTAATACATATTTATTAGGGTGGCCCAAAACAAAACGAATATTTTTTTTCGTGTGTCTTGTGAAAATATGTTAATTTATCATGTTTTAAGAGCCCCCTCAAAAAATCAGCTCAAAATTTTAAAAAATTTCCAAATTCGTCAAAAATTGAATTAAAAAATTTTTTTCTCGTTATTTTACCATTTTCTAGGTTGAAAAAAATCTCGATACTGAAAATTTCAAAATGATATTTTAATTTCTAAAGGTCACATAATTATTTTAACTTTAAAAGTAAAATGTTTTCGAGCGACCTCTAAAAATAAATATCAACGAACTAATAATTTTTTTTATTGAATTTGATGAACAAAAGATTAAAAATAAATCACGAGACACTTAAATTTAAAAAAATTAAAAAGTTATAGATATTTGATACTCAAAGTGCGGTAGTAAATTGCCTCGAGAAATTTTTTAAGTGTCTCGTGATTTATTTCTATTCTTTTGTTCATCAAATTCAATAAAAAAAATTATTAGTTCGTTGATATTTATTTTCAGAGGTCGCTCGAAAACATAGGTACACGAAATTTTCATAATCGAGATTTTTTTCAACCTAGAAAATGAAAAAATAACGAGAAAAAAAATTAAAAAAAGTCAATTTTTGACGATTTTGGAAATTTTTAAAAATATGAAGCGACCTCTAAAAAATTTTTTGTGAGCTGATTTTTAGAGAGGGCTTTTAAAAAATGATAAAGTAACATACTTTCACAAGACATGAAAAAAAAGTATTGTTTTTTTTTGGGCCACCATTTATCATAAGTTTTGATATCTTTTTTAGTATAAAAATATCGGAAAAATACATGTTTTTTATTAATTCATATGTTTCGCATATCTATAGGAAGTGTAGTATGTACTTACCTACTAATTACTTCTTGACATCGACCTTTAACACAGTATCTACTCATTTTAATTTAGTTAGAATAACACAACAGTGTTGTGACTCGTTCATGAAGCCAGCTGTGTGCGTTCGTTGGAAGAATTTATGTTCAGCATGCATGTAAAAGATGTAGATATACATGTAAATGACACCGGCACATATGTAACGCATTTTGAAAGACTAAATTAAACCACCGTAAATTCTCGGTCGGTGCTATCGACAAAAATGATCTCAATCCAAGAAGGCGTTTTGCGATATCTTGAAATTAATGCCCGATTGACGTGAGCTCGCTGTTACTGCGTATCCTGAAGATTCCAGTGAACAAAAATGTTAATATAAAATCAATGTGCTTCCACATTAAACGAAATATACTCCTATAATTCACAAATAAATAAATATAATGATATAATAAAATAAATCATTTTGTATAAGAAGGTATTTTCTGTAAATCCGCGTATTGGTCGAAAATCAGATCAGCTTTCTCTGGATTTTTTAAACGAGAAGACGCGGTGACACCCTGAATATCCAGTATCCTTATAAGCAGTCGCCGTAGTTGGTATATTTAGATACAAATAATTTAATTAGTTTATGTAAAAGCGACTGGTATGCAAATTAATTGGCACAGTTGATAAAACGCGAGCAGAGTCGTTACATAAAAATGATAATTTGTCGATATGGTTCATGATGTAGTCCAATTAAAAATACAAACATACTTGCGGATATTACTGTGGGACTGCTGATATATATCACGCTTCCCCGTCATGTTACATTTAAAGATATGAAACAGATGATACAATTTTCTATATGCAAGTTAATATCGTTAAAACAAGTCGATTTTTTACATTTATATCATACTATGCCATACTTCTTCACGATTAAGAAATAATTCAAAATGAGACACATTTCAGAGGTCGTAAAAGAGGATTTACGCCTCTCCCCCGACCAACATAAACATGCATCTTTATTTTACGGCCGAAACCTGTTCAATTTCTCCCGGCCAATATTACATGCTTTGGGTTATTGGTTCTGTAGCGGGCATAAATAATGGATGCTTTTTTATTGCACCACCGTCCGCGGTATTTTTACCGGCCTAATAACCGTAATTAAACGCTGTTTAATTAATCGCTGAAATCTCGATAGCCGAAGTAAAAAATGGCTTCGATGGTATCGGTTATTAATAACACTGCAAACTGAGCGTAAAAAATATACCCACGAGTTGTATGTTTAAATTATCTTGTAACAGCTCCAGCCTCTTCGTTCGCCTGATTTGGATCCAACATATTTTTACGCGATAGTTCGCTAAAGCCTTGGAGGATTGAATTAGGCAATTAATATTTTTTTCGTTACGAAGATTATCTCCAGTAAACAAACTTCTAAATCTAAATTAAATTAGACCTTACAAAGCCGTCGGAATTTATTATTTCGGGTTAACCCTGTGCTAGTGAATGTTAACTTTATACATTTTAGTAGAAGACCCGGCATTAGTAAATCAAATCTCGTTAAACCGGTGCTCAGTTAAGCTTTTCTCTAGTACACTTTTAAGCCTTGCTTCATAAATAACATACACCTTAATCTCAACCCGTCTAAACTGGAGCCGAAATTTAATGGTAAATATTTTAAAAGGTCGTTTTTTTTATTTGTATTACTGTAAACACAACCAAATTAAATGCAATGGGAATTAATTGTTAATTAATTAATATTTTGTCGCAAATAAAGTAGTAATTAAAATAAATTAATAACTTGATACTGATTCTTACAGCAAACCGCTACTAATTTTAGTATTCTGTAGTTCTTTGACTAAAATCTAGTATATTTTCAGCCACGAAATTTGAATAATTCCAAATATTTCGAATTTTCACCACGGCAGTGACAACATTTTTAACATTAAGGCGATGTCTCGCATTGTATTAGCTATGTCCAGTTCAAATTTGGTTAGTGCAACTCTCTCGGTTCCGAAAATTCAATACCTATGTATATTTTCAACTACGAAAATTGAACTGACGAGAGCAATAATAGGGCGAGTACGAATACAAACGCTGTGTCTCTTTCGCCGCAAACCGACAATTAATCGCCACTGTCAAAAAAGCCAATGGCAACAGCAATTGCACAGTTGCGGCCCCGGTTGCCTAACAATTTCGTTTTGTACACGGGAGTCGTTTTATAGTTGGCGGTCTGTTAGGGATGAATAACGAGCGGAGATGAATATCTGGGAAATTTACAGACTTCCAGGCCGGTTGGATGTCGGGATATCTACAGAGTGTCCGAGCCATACAATAGAGCAGGATTTACTGTTATTGATTTTCTTTGTACGGGACTTTTTGGAGTAATTAGATGATTTTATATGTGGGAGGCTATAAATGCACACAAAAAGCTAGATGGATGATTCACTGTCTACGTAAAATATTTATTTTTTAACTATAAATTTTTATACAGCCTTGAACTTTCACGTTTATTAGTTTTTTAACACAAAACCGTGGTATCTATTTGATTTCTGCCACTTCTAGGTCAAAATTATGTTTGACATAAATTATGGTAAATATTTTTTTATTTGAAGTAATTTTTTCACTGTTTAGTTTAGAAACAATTCCTATTTTTATTTTCTGGACAAATTGATATTCTTCAGTGCCTTACCTACAGGTCTTCATTGACTTTTCGTTTGTACTTAGAGAAGAGAATTAATTAAAAATTGTTGCGTTTATATTATTTGTACCTATACCATTGCCTAAACATGATTTCAGTACACAATAGCCTAAGCATACCCACGGAATCCACCACAGACAATAACAGTCTAGGAATGCCGTTCGAGTCGGCGATATGGCCTAATTACTTTTAATAGGAATCTGTATGATTAAGGGCCATTGGCGTGCAGATTTAGTTTGTAAAAGCTAAACATTTTATGGAGTAATTTTATCCAAACTGTGAACTATAAGCATAGGGAGAATCTTCACAGCATGTTAGAGTTAGACATAACCTGCAGCATAAAACTAAAAGATCGAGGTCTTATTTTATATAATTTTCATGACACATGACTTGGCAAATTGGCAATTCGATGTGAACAGGGTATCTTAAAATGTACAGAGATATTTTAATACTGTTAACCTAAATATTGTAAATTCTCCTGCTGTCTCAAAGAAGTTTATAAAAAGACAAGTTTCGGGACTTAGCCACATCTGGAGTCCCACAGGAACCTGCTCTTGGACCTCTCTCCTTGTGTCCATTATTCTTTACCCTTATGTAATTTTTTCTCTTTGCGCGCCTGTTGAGTGGTTGGGTTTTTCAACCCGTAGAAAAGTGCGACAATAAATAAGCATTATCTAGTCTGCTGCGATACCTCGTCGCGCCGTTGGCATTTCACTTGTCCGTTTGGCGTACCTCGCACGCATACAAGAATGTCGCCCGATTCGAAGGAGGCCCGGCGACAATTCGAAATCTGGGAATGCGGCACGGTGGGCGACTACACACTTTTATTTTAATTTATTCTAACGCGCGTTTACGATAATCCCTCTCTAACAAAGTGAAACGGCTGATTCGGAATTACCTGCCGGTCCGTCATTGGCGTGACTGCAATAAAATTATTTTCTTGGGCGTACGTAAGTAATAGCGCGGTTTATAGCGCGTACCGGATCGAGATAAAATGATAATTCGAGGCGGCTGTACTGATAAAGACAGCTTTTGGATCAATTAATTATCGAGTGGCGTTTTATTTTTTAATCCGAATTAGTCTTGAGGAGTTAGCGTTAATAAAATGTAATGAGATTAGCGTGGGATCCCTTGGGGCGATCATTTGGTCCTATTTTGTTTTCTGTAGTAATGAATACTGTTTCTGATGACTTATTTTTATTGGTTATACTTTAATTGTCTTCGTTTAACAGAACTTGAACTGTTTCAAAAGGAGGTACTTGCTTTGGTCATGCAAGAATTCAAAAAATAACAAGAAACTGCGGACACTTTACATATTCCAACGCGGTAAACAGTGATCGAGTTGCAAAACTATTGGTCGAAACGGGATCTGCAGCATATTGAATTAATTGTTAAAAATTGAGGTTAATAATAATCTTGTATACACAAAAAAATTTAACTTGTAGCAGTAGTAACAAGTAAAACTAGATTTATTGGTATACTTGTATATCCTCTCTTTAAAATAAAATAGGTATATTGCTGATGAGCAAATATTTTGTTTAGGTATATTAAATATTTTTAAGCAAATCTTCTGGGAGAAGCGATCTTATACTCATATCCACTTGATACACATCGGGTCTCCGCTTAATATGTAAATGAAATGATGTCACCTGCATTTAAGAGGATGTTCAGCAAAAAGAGCTGTAATAAAACCAGCGCGGTGCAAGAGGACGCTAATGGCAACCTGGAGTAATTTCTGAACTGTAATGCATTTTAAGCAGCTTATGCGACGCGATATTAACAGCGGACTCCGTAAGTGCCTTTCCTTATAAAGACGTCAGGTCGGAACTGTATGTTTTCTTTCTGATAACAGTTCACGTATAAATCTAGGAAAAGGGTCCTATACAGTTTTCTCTTCGAATCCGACTATGTCCAGAAGTAAAAATATCCGTACACAGTTTCCGCGTCAAAATTCTCCGCTTGCCTCTCTCCAGGCTATTACCGGGGCTTAAAACGCGCCGGCAACTCTATGACTGGGATTAGGCAAATGATCTGGAATAATGATTCTCCGTTCTCCAGTTCGCCGCACTGCCTCCCTTAAAGAGGATTTGGATGGCTTCCGAGACAGGACGGCTCCTAGCCAGAAAAATAGAAGGTAATTAGCCTGTGTAAGTAAAGCTTAGTCGCTCTTTTTCTTATTATCTGTCTGGTTATTAGGAGCCACCGACGATGATCCTTACTACCGAAGCAGATATCGCTGATTACAATAATGTTGTCCGCTAACTCGTACCTCTACATTTTATGCTGCCCGTAATTATTCTTTGAAATTTATTAAACGCAAAACCATAATTTAATAAAAGGCATGCCTTATGAATTATGCGACAATAAATCTATAAATATCCATATGTAAATGGCGGTTGTCGAGCCTTGAACTGTAAAAATCGTGCACGAGCGTATCGGCGATAATTTTATTTTACGATATACGATCGCGACAAATAGGTTTTCTATTAATATTCGATTAGCAGTTATGCCCCGAAACAATATGCATACAATAGTATCGATGCAAAAAGTGGTGTAAAAAAATCCCGTGTATTATGCACAAGTGGCATGTTCCGTGGGAAATGTTTCACACGGCAAAATACGTTGCTTGATTTATTATGACGCAATACCTCATGAACTTTTAAACGCGAGAAAGGCGTCCCACAAGTGACGCATGATTTAAATTGTGCGCCATCTGGCAGCATTTGCGCACAGTCGCAGCTACACACTCTCCGTACTTGTAATGAGCTTTCGGAACGAAAACGGCGCACAATTCAAAACTAAATATATCCGTGTGGTTAAATGGAAAGTGGACAGTCGTTTCAGTTTTAAAACGCGATAAATTTAATTTGTGAATATTTCCATAATTTGCAGTTATATTCGCACTTAAGGTAGAAATGTGGAGGTTATTTGACACCAACCCGTTCTGCCGTATATTTTCTAAACGTCTGCGACATTAAAATTACATTGTAACTGTAATTGCTAACGATAGTCGCAAAGGTCAGCAGCTATTAAACTAATAAAATAATGGTATTGTAATAGCCGCCCAAGATCGAAAAATAGGCAGAATCGTAACCCCGTCCCGTTCCTATTACCATAACTATGCATATTTAAAGATATGAATAATGTTATTGTGGAACATTTCTAACAATATTTGTCGTACAAAAACATTTTTTTAACAACACTTACTGGAATAACTAAAACGTGAAAGTAGCGACACTCTTTTCTACTTGTACGCTTATGACACGCACTGACACGCTTCAGCTGGAAGCTCTCAAGAAGTCAACCCGTGTAATCTCAGTTGTCTCTCTTTTTGTGCAAGATACGCAAAGAAAAAAAAACATATCGGAACACTATGCCAAAGGAACGGTACATCACAATCCAATCAAAATAAAAATTTTCCAGTTTTTTTTTGAAAAATTGCGATTGAATTACGATTCCCATTTTTCATCCTCGACACGCGTAGGGAAAGTCGTGACTCAACGCTATAGGCATTGACCTCCAGTCAATAATCATTTGATTGCCGTATTGCCATGATGACAATCCAATTGGCCGGTCGACCATCTATGGCATTGTGCATTTCCGTGGAGGCCGTGTTCATAATGCGACTGCAGAAGTAATAAGGGGTCTCGACAGACCGGGGGTCATTAAACACGGCCCAAGGTACGGTTCTATTGGCGGTATTACAATCAACTTTCGCTTTACAACCGGTACCACCAATGGGACCGACGATGAAATTGCCATCGCATGCAATGTCGTTGTTTGAACGGGACTCTATTAGGGGAAATTGGCCCTAGATATAGGTCTCCTCGAATTGAAGAGCAAAAATGTAAAGTAGGTTTGTTTAAAAAGGTTATTGATTCAGAAACTAGTCGTGTGGTATATCTATGACGTCACAACACCCGTTCTTGTCAGCAACTGGTTAATCGTCTTCCAATGCCTTCTAGATTTTAAAACTGAAACGTTTACTTAACCCTCATAGATCACAATAGTGACGGCAAAATTTCAATAATTTTGTTTGGCTTCTTTATTTATTAAAAGTCTAAAAATGATTCTGTAGCACCCTTGTAGTGTGCAGATGGGTTATAGAGGACGTGAAAATAAACAATTTTCGTTAAAGAAACCTGTGTTTCAGAAAGTTTATCGAGAATTATTGCGCGAAACTTGGGCCGACTCTGTGTCGACCCAAAAAACCATGAAACTTGTCAACTGTTTACAGTGCAGTATCTAGGTCATGTTTAGTGTGGTTATTTGCTCGGCGCGATACTAACTTCCGAATACACTATATTTCTTCTTTATTTGTTAACGAAAATAGCGTATTTATATCAAAACTTTAAAAAATAAAAATTTCCGAGAAATAGATATTAATTTGTTAATAAAAAATTGTATAATCTGATGCAACGTACTTTTCTCATTATTCTCGATTGCCTCTGTTTGTTTTATATTTCTCAGCTGACTTGACCGAAAATCCCAGTTTTAGTATCACTAATTTTTAAAACTTTACTTTCAATTAACCCGTCAAGTTTCAGTTTGCCGCGAACTCGTTCCGCTCCCCTTTTCCTTCCTTCCGCCAGATCCTTACCCCGCCCCCATCTCTACGGGAATTTAATCGGGGGCGGCTGTGGTTTAATCAGTCGACCGCGGCCAGAGCTACGTGTTCGCCAAATATTTACAGAGAGCGTTTGTATAATATCGAGTAATCGACGTTAATTAATACCGATATTGTCTCAAAATGAGCCTCGCTGGTGCCCCGCAGACCAGGATATCGGTTACTGTTTTATCGACCCAGCCCGAATATTACCGCCACGGTTTTGAGTGTGGTATCTGCGTGGCTTGGATTCGGATTTACAGTTACAATTGGCGTAGGTAATAATTCTTATGTGGCCATGAAATTTAATCATTACTCGTTTCTATCCAGTATCAATTAGACCAACATATCTAGCACGTTATTTCTGGCTATAGAAACTATGACTATATGTAGTTAACTAATATAACTAAACATTGAAAAAAGACTCTAAGATCGGTTCTATGATTCCGATACAAATATGTAAATAAAGCTGTCAGGGAGAGCCGCAATTCAATGGCGTACCAAACGGATCAATCAATGCTTTTCACGTTCACATCAGGTTAGTATACTGTTAGCTTTGTTATCGTGCGGATGTTGTGTTGGTGTTTAATTTAATTTGTTGCTTTTCAATAAATAATGCATACGGCTATGTCTCGCGACTGACAGCCCTACAAATAAATAATAAAGTGAACCATTTGCACTGATATTTTTTTGCAATTAAATCTAGTATGTTGTAGATTTCCACACAAGGAACTAGTCACTACTATTGGCATTTGTTGAGACTGCCTTGTGAAAAACAGAACAGCTAATAATGTACATGTAATGAAATACATCGTGATCTTCTCATTTTAATGATGTTTTCAGGAAATTACGCTGTTTATCGATTTTATTCTGGTGACCTCTCTTTAAAATTCAACGTTTACGATAGAGATATTAATTTCAGTCCATCTTGCGAAACAGCCCGAGACTCATGCACGCAGTACAACATTTTTACCCGACGGGCGGTGCATGTTTTTTTTTTCACGCGTTGTAACGATGTACTCGTGTCACGCGATTGTTTTACCGATATTTTGGTAGTTTCGTTGATAGCACCGAGTGGAATGGCGAACTGTCGACGTAATCGCGCTCAATTTACTAGCCGTCGTTAAAGCGGCTTATTGTAATGTAATTTGATACTATTTATCGATCTGCTTAGACGATTCGACAGCGTGTCAAGGCCTAATTTACCATTTATGGACATTGTCGACTGGCTTAGGTTCTGATACCGCCATTAGCCCAGTTAGATGTTTATTAATAAGTTGAAATGTCAGTTTCTGGCAAGGTTGGGATATTTCGTAAAGCAGTTATACCTAAGAAAAAGCAGTTGTAGTTTGTTTTACGACTTGATCGATGTCCTTTCACATGATGTGGGCGTAAATATACTTAATTGTTTTAAAAACATTTTCTGAGTGAATTTGTTCTCTATGGAATCCTCATGAAATCACATATATCAGTTTCGAACTTATTGGTTCTCGTCAGTATGCCATACTAATTTATGTTGGATACTTCCGCATGAGTAAACCTTTTTTGTACGCGTCATAATAATTTATCGAACGTAAAGCAACAAATCTCGGTAAATCACATTTTTTTCCTGGGAAACTTCAGCGCGGCACTCGACGCCCAAGAATTATTAATTGCTTTTCCTCGATGGGGGTTTCGCTGCCTAATGAGATGGATTTATTGCGCGGGACGCTTGATTTACCAGCGCGACTCCAAATTTTAATTGATATTCGATGCCGATGCGACAGACCCTATTGTTCTCGGATCGCTCGAATATATGGGTTTCTTGGATTCTAGCAGAAGTGGGTCGTGTAACTCACCATCTACAGAAAATTTCATTTCGCTAAACTAATCTTAACGCAGTAAGCATGTAATTAAATTATCTACAGGGCGTTTAAAAGTCTAAATAGGATTCTGTACCACACATAGGAGAGGTAGTGAAAATAAACTATATTCGTTAAAGCAAAGTTTCAGAAAATTTATCGAGGATTATTGCGTAAAACTTAGTCCGACCCTGTGTCGAACCACTTTAGTTTGTAATCAAACAATGGTTAACTTGAAAGGACGATATTGGAACTTAAAAAATGTTGCGGGAGATATCGATGTCAATTAATAACTCCTAGATACCACAAAGCAGTCGTGGCTTTAGAACTCGCCTCCTCCATAGCGAAATCAGGGACAAACGGAGCCACAACAATGGACAATCACTGTCCCCGCTGCGTCGTTCCGCACGGCCGCTCCGATGTAGTATAAATTGGTTACAAGTGGCTTTTTATTAACATAATCTCAATTGCGTGCGTTCCAATAATAGATGCCATATGGCTTATTGGAATCTAATTTGTCGGTAATTAATGATGCATGGCAGACCGACCGAGTGGTGGGTTTTCTGTAATATTACCAGACAGGTGATGGGATGATTGCTGTTTACAGATCCCGATTTGTTGTACGTACATGGAAGGGTCGAATAAAACAATTAAGTTAAAAAGAGTAGATAAATATTAACACGCTTCTAGAATATACATAACATGATAGTTTTCGAACACCCTGTACATCATAGTGTAAAAAGGAAATAAAAAAAGATATTTACAAAATTATTTAAAGATACACGCCATTTTGAACACTTGTAAGACTGATGTAAACAATAAGCCACGGTAATAAGAGCACTAAAACACCACAGTAATACTATCAAATACGCACAATCAACATTTCGTTACGATTTTTTTAGAACAGTCTTTTTTGCCAAAAAAATCAAAGTATCTACTTGTGTTTACTTTCACAATTAGTAGCCTATCAAAAAAAAAAAAATTACTCATTACCGAAATAGGCTACCCAAGTAGCTACTTAATTACATCCGATTGTACTTGTGCAAGCTTGAAAAACTGCGTTAAAAAAACTCCCAGGCACCTTTCCGCGGTCTTTAATTAATTTTTACAGCCACCGGGTATAGTCTAGACTGCTCCTAATTAAAACAAATAGCTTGATTATAATTTATAGCGAAACACAAAAATCAATTCATTGCCCATTCCAAATCGGGTCCATTAATCACTCGAGCCGATATTAAGACCAGTAATTGATAATTGCCTCTGAGACTAAAAGCAGGCACCGCTGTAAACAAGAGAACATCTACATAATTACAGCACGAACCACATATCGATAAAGAGCCATTCAGAGCACTGGTTAGGAAAAAAAACGCAATGATAGATGCTTTCGAAGTGATAAACAACGGTCTCTATTGTTCTAACGGGATCCGGTATCAATTAGAACTTAACCGGTGAGTTTTTTTGTCGTTGGTATGACTTTTTAGGTAAAACAACTGGTTTATGTTATTAGATAAACGATTGGGAGAGGTATTAAAGAAATTTGAACACAACCTCACGTGGTGATATCAGATATTATGGGCCTCGTGTGAGGAGACGCCGGCGCCGTGTCGTTCCCTCTCAACTCTAGCAGTTAATGAATTGTTAATTAAAAACTTTGGTTTCATTGTGTCTTATTCAAGTAAAAAAATATCGTATATGGTACTAGTGCGAATAAGATTTAAATATGACGTCGTTTGTATGCGAATCATTACTCCAAAGACGACAACCAAATCAAAAAACAGTGCAAAAAGTCGTTCAGAAACTGCTGAACGCGGGTAGAGCGTACACAACGTATGAAGGTCGTCTACAAGGACTGCAACTTGTCTTAATAAGGGAATAAGACATTTTGCACTTCGCTGAGGAGCACCTGAACCTCAGTACTCCCGACATTGCACATGAAATGGGTTTTGTCGTTGGTTTCGACAGTACTTTTCACACAAGAGTGCTGCTTCACACTGTTGGTGTGATGATAATCCTCTTCAACTTGTACAGCATTCACCTGCCCAACAAATTAAGACATTTTTGGCGGATATCACTAAAACTTCAGGAACAAACGTAAAACAGATGAACGTCGCTGGCTAATGCCGGGGGGTCCTGGTGGGCGACATCTGAGCGATCACCTGGGGGAGTTCAATTCCGGAGTTAATTGTTAATTAATTCCCGGCAATAAACTTGCGCGCCGCGCGGCAATACCGAAGAGTAAATGGGGTGTCGGAAAATTAAACGAGACCCCTAAATCAGCCCGTGATATATTCGTGTAAATGCAGACGTGTCGCTTGTTGGAGATTAACGGGATTGGGGAGGTTCAATCGAGAGGGAAAAATTGGCAGCGAGTTCGGGAGTTTGCGGTAACATCGCCCCTCAATATTGTTCCTCATGGAATTAATTGAAACGCCAGTTACTTGTTCGCTTGAATCGTCAAATATAGATGCTATAGAAGCGCTGAGAAATACTGTATATTGTCCTTGGTATCTACTATAGTTCGTGGGGCAACCGCTAGATGTCGGTGTTTGCTTCTCACTCTAACAAAACTGGTGGTGTGTTGTGAATAAATTGTTTTACCGTGCTTTAACAGTCTTGATCTATTTTTTTACTCTTACCTGTCTCATAGTATATTATATGTTCAATATCGTGATTTCACGTCTCTGGAAATGTATGCAACGTCAAGTCTTCCTCAAGGTTCGATCTTATGGCCACTGTTTAATTTATTTATGAAGACCGATTTTATCTGCTATAAAATTGATTATATATACAAAACGTGACAATCAAGGGCTTATATTTGTGTTATATTTGACTCCAAACTAATTTTCGTCAGTCACATTAATGGCATCACTATGAGTGCTTATAGTGTAGTCTCATATCCAGGGTATTAAATCATTTGTGTAGGTACAAATGTATGTATTTACCTTCCAGACTAAGTTTTTATTCACTTTTATATATTTTATTTAAGCTGTTTTTTGTTTTATGTATTGCCCTACTTGCCATAGCAGTTATTTCCAAATAAATAAATAGATGGCTTTCTCTTTCGTTCTGGTGCTCTTACACTTGACAGTAACTTGGAAGATTCTATTATCTTCCAACAGGAAGTTAGTATGTACTCTAGATTGTGAATAATATTAATCATTTACTCACAGTGAAAGTAATAACTCTTTATGAACATAGTGGGCCATTTTTGCAATTTCTCCACGCTGGGATTGTTGTAATAAATAATATAAAAAAAGTCGCATAAGCAAATACTCCCCATAACTGATTTCTCATTATTTCAACCGAGATAAAATCTAACTACGCATTTAAGTATTGCCAACTGAAGAGACGTAATGTCTAGATCTAGATTGTACCACGTCTCAAACCCATTATTATAAACAGAATGAAAAACAAAAGAGAATGCTTAATAAACAGCGTTTAAAATCCAGTTATTATCATGTAAGTAATTCATTTTCTTCTTTTGCAGGTAAGTGACCATATAAAAGATTCCCGTCCGAGACGAGAAGTTCCCGTGAAATTAGTCGCAGGGGTCGTCGACCGTTAGTTATTGTAAGTGTTAAAAATAATTAGCCGGGCAAATTAGCAACTTTTTTAGCTGTTATGTGCGAATAGGTTTATAGGTGTACTCAGGCCGAGAAAAAACAGCTTTGTTCCAAATGGATTCGCCCTCGAATATTGCCAATTTGCATGTAGGCAGTTACAGTATAGTTTAAAAATCAGTGTGTGTACAGGGTGTTCCGATATTATGTACATGGAACTGCTGTAAGTACTAGAGTCAGAGCCAGACGATTTTACCGAAGTTACCTCGGTTTAAAGTTTTATTTTTTTCATTCGTTTAAGGAGGTATGTCGGGGTCCGAGGGTAGTGAGGAGCGCAGCTGCCAATTTGAAAAAATTAAATTCTATTGAAATTATTTGCGATGAACATTATATAGCAAAGAAATCTACTCATATGCACGTAGCATACATATCGACTAATTAACAACATAAAAATATCACATTTAAGTAGTTTTAAATTATATTTAATGAACGCATAAAGACTATAGATGTGGCAACAGCGCTAATAATTGACTAGCAGTTGTACACACTGCGAACCTACAGACCTTGGACATCGGAGATATTGCGCGTCAAATTCGGGTAAAGATGCGTACGCGTTCAAAAATGTATTGTGTGTAAACTATGTACAATATAATTATTATACATAGCAAATATATCGTATTATCCTCGCGAAGATTTGTATCCTTTATTTAAAATCCGTAAATCATGTGAACTGGTAAAACAACGAGAATTATGTTAATTTAGTTCTAAAGAAATGAAATAACACTCGCGCCCATCTCTCGTCCAAGTCAAAGAAAATGTTGGATGCAATTTTGAAGGTTCTGTGATAAAAATTACATTATTACTCACTGTTCGTGTTTCGTGTTCTGTGCATTTGAGTAAACTCGATATACCTCCTTAAATTAACTTTCATAGTTACTTTTTCAAGTTTCTTTCTCTCTTGTAAGTTATTTGTATTTCTAATTAGTTCACTTAATTAATGTTTTCACGGACATCATTGGAATTGCTCATTATTATTAATGACACATAATTCAGATAAAAAATAATTGCACCCGTCTCATATTTTTTCTATTTTATAAATAATTGTGGCTATCAACTTTGAATTTCTACGGCTCCTCTTTTTTTTTGTGGATCATTAAATTTGATGAGAGATTACTGTCGAAAATTTGCATAATGAGGCAAATCCCTAATGATTGCGATTTTTTTTACGGAAAAATATGGCCGCCATTATTAATAATTTTAGAATTAATTAATTACACGAAATATGAACAGTTAATAACTAAAGTAACTAAAATTTAGTTAAGTATACCGTGTTATTTTGATTTAAAAATCTTATAGTTACCAAAATATTGAGACAAAATGTATATCCTTAGCAAAAAAAAATAGTTTCATGCTGTATTTTTAAATATGCTCTCGGGAATTTTTATTTATGACGTTTCGAAAAAATTGAGCGGTATTTATTAGATTTGACACATCAGGAACGTAGAAAAACTGAGAAAGAAAAGCGTATCTAAATATACCGCGTTATTTTGATTTAAAAATCTTGTAGTTACCAAAATATTAAGAGAAAATTTATATCTTCAGCAAAAAAAAATAGGAATAGCCGTTCTTATTAGATTTGACACATCAGGAAAGTGTATCTAAAAATCTCCTGCAGGAGTAACGGTTTGTTGCTGTTGATTAATCTGTTCCAAGCCTTCATTTCACTTTTTCCGCTTTCTTAATGAAAAAAATGTCCTTTATGACGCCCCACGATGCAATCCCTCCATTTATCTTCGACAAACGCCGAGCCTTATCGGCCATGCCAACGTGTTATTTAAAAAAAAGTGAAGTTATCTCCGTGGAATGACAAAACACGGGGAGATACAAAAAGCGTGACAGGAAACAGATTGATATTTTTAATCGAACACGCCGAAACAGAAAACCATTACCGGGTCTTTTATGACGGAATTTTCAGCGCGGGCAGGATAATGGGACCCGACCGTATTGTTTTGTTTACGGATAATTGGAATGCCTTGTTTGTCGTAAAATTGATAAAACCGGCCTTCGTGGCTTTTATTGAAAACGTCGAAAGCGATAGAGATTTGACGCAGGGCGGAATTAATGAAGACCTTAACATGTGTATTGTGTCAGGCTCTTTTCGATATGTAATCTCGATCAGATGTCATTCGTTCTTAAAATGTCTCATTCGAGGAATAATAAAATGTGTTTGTGAAACGATTTTGTCGTTCGGGAGCTCACATCAGTGTAACAGACATATTGCAAGTCAAAGACATAAAAGAAATCAAGTTACTGCTGCCGTACTGGGTATTTTTATTATATTATCTATTTTTTTTTTGTTCGGGGTGAATAATTTCAATTATTTTGGTGGCTTAAATATGTAACATCCCGTATACGTCCGCGGTGTTTTGGTGCACGCCAGTGGTTCTGTTAGCATCGTATCTCGATATTATAGGACGGGAACTCAACGTAAAATACCATTAATGGCAGTCACTTACCTTACGTAACAGGTAACATTATATGTACACCGGTTTTAAAAATAATAAATCAAGCAGGCATTTCAATAGAACGATAAAATTAATGGACGCAGATACATCGATATTGTTACAATACAAATGACAGAAATATTAATTACTGTATATCACTGGAAGGAATTTTGTATCCTCCGTCGAAGACGCAAGGCGGTGCTTCGGATGAAATATTGTGTCGAAGATGTCGAAAGGAGAAAGAAACGAATGCTGAATTAATTGCTTTGGAATGTACAATTAGTTGACTGATAGCACCGAAATAATTGATCGTGTGGTTTTTATGAAATTGTTTTTTTGCCCAATCAGAAACTGCACACTGAAAAAAGCGGATAAATAAAAAACAAGCATCGAAATAAGCTACCGAAAAGCAAGTTTGCAATAAACTGCTTATTACATTGTCACGAACAATAATTTAGGATCTCATAAGAGAACTATTCAACCGTTTCACTATGTAAACATTTACAAACATTTTCGTGTATAACTGTGCCAATTTTACTCTTTCGTATAAAAAAATTACATGCAATACACTTGCTGAAAACAGTTGTTGCCTAAGTCCTTTGATTAGACTTTCATATTCGTTTTGCAAATAGAAGCCTTTCAGCAACTGTATCACAATACACAATGTCCTATTATCCAATACGCTGATTATTACCTTCACGACTGTACTGGTGCTATTTGCATACACTTCTATAAAACTGTACCAGGACACTCTAAACAGAGTTTATATATGTAGTAGATAATCTTGCATTCCCTTTGCGATCAATGAGATCGTTTCTCTCGTAAACTGTAGCACCACAGCCCGTGTGTCTAATTATTATCAAGTATGCGCGCATCTGCCCGACGTTCATTTTTTTCAGGCGCCTCACTCCTTCCGCTGATATCGTTGTCTATTTAGAGCACGGTTTTCCGGTAGCTGCAATCGTTCATTCAAAGTCATTGTCAATTAGTGCATCATACGTACCTTTATCTCTGAACTGCAGTGATAACTTCGCTTTCCGTGCTACTATTTTTGTGACGCCGATAAACTCGTTTCCTGTAGGGTTAAGTAAAAATAACACCATATTTTAATTGCATGTACATACAGAATGGGCCATGTCAATATATGCACCTAAATTTCTCCGTGCCTAAGCGAGGTACGAAAAAATAGTTTAGGCAAAAGTTGTTCATTATAATGGGGGTCGCCCATCTGTGCAACTAGCTTTGACCTTGATATTAATTTTCAAGGTTATTTGTAGGTCAGAGTGGTTTTTTTAAATAGGAACTCCTATTTTTGACATCGAATTCGAAAACAACGGGAAATTTTACGTTCGAGATATTTTCAAGTTTGTTTTCGTGACTTCGAGGTCAATTCAAGGTCATAAAACACGGGGGCCTTCAAATGGCCTTGAAAATTGTTCAGAAGGTAAACGTCGTTGTCAAATTTGAGTTTAATGTATCTTTTCAAAGTACCTTAATCTACCCAAAAAGTTAAATAAACAGTTAGCAACCAAATTTCCAACATTTGAACTTCTCAAGGTCAGAACAATAACAACAATGAAAACATCAATTCCGACGTTAAATTTTTCTCAACGGTTAAAAAGATATGGAGCGTTTTTGTTAGATCACGTTTTTTTTTTTGGCGAACAGCCAGTAGATTTTTTATTTCTCGACCTAGAAGGATGCGGTTTGGTTTGACCTTGAAAATAAATCTCAAGGTCAAAGCTAGCTACACAGTGACTCCCATTGTCCTGAACAACTTTTGTCTGAACTATTCTCTCGCTTAGGTACGGAGAAATTTGGACATAGATTGAAATGGCCCACCCTGTATGTGTATATTTTGGTTTGTTGTATTTGCTTAACTTCGAACAATGTTGGCTTTTTGTTTTTTCTCGGGTCTATTTCCACGCGTACTTAATGCAATGTCATAAACTTTTTAATTTTCCTCGAGTCCGTTTTCGTGTAATTTTTCAGCGTTGAAGGCGAAACACCGACCTTACCAGCTCCCGCGAAACGCCCCGCGATTGATTTATTATTTGGACTGCTGAATTTAATTCTCGTTACGTGCCGTAAATAATAAACCGCGAGTTTATGCTTTCATACCGGCCGAATGTCACGTGACGCCGATTTAAACACGATTACTGGCTGTTCCCGTACTGTAAACCAGCTCGGGCGCTCTAATAAATTACTTTAAATGTAAAACGAGCGCCCGGACGGGGTTTACAGCTCGATCTGCGGCATTTTTGCCTACATTAACTTACTTTCTCGTGTCCGACGCCGGAAAACGTAGATTTCGGGAGGCGATAAGTACGAGGAAAAGTACCTTTGTGCTCGTTCGATCGATTCAGATTTTGAGATGACCAAAAACTGGAACGATTTCACATTTTCACACACGATTCCTTTATTTTTTTCAACAATTTCACCCTCAAAGTAAATGATTACAGAAAAAATAATTATATGTTTAACTTTTTCCACAGCAGCGAAATTATAACGTTTAAAATGCAACTTTAGCTTTTACAGAACATCCAGCAAAACATTTATTATTTACGCTGCATTAGGTGCAGTGTTTTGCATTAATTTAATTCGTAATGAAATTCGATACGACACGGAACGTTATATATTTTATTTTTCACGTAAACCGTGCGTAATATTTCATCTCTGCAAAGCAGGAAGCTATTTCCAGTCGGTTTTATTTCATGTAATTATTTTAAATGTGGTACATTTTTTAAACCTGCCGTCTCCGCTCAAGTGACAAACCGCAGACCGCTGTTACTTGCATAAATCAGTGAGATGCCGTTGACTGAAAGAGAATCCCTATTAAAATATTTCATTCGTTACTCTAGAACTGTTGACGCGTTTCTCAATAATTTTGGATTTTGTCATCTTATCAACCTAACGCCCAGATATTTAAGATTTTATCGCTCCGCTTCGGCTGTAGTAGGCGTCAAAATTTGTCAGTGCCTACGATAACTTACATCCATAACACCTCATGACAAGAGCGAGTGACGGTGTTTTAAAATCAGTCCCTGGGCCCGTGTCAATACCGATCGTCCCCTGGAGACTGACTTCTCGAAAAGTAGTAAAGTCGACAGATATAATCCCATAAACAATGAAAATGGCGGATAAAAATAGGTACGGGACTAGATGGCTATTAATTCTCGACTTTATACGGCGAAGAAATGTTAAATCAGGCGAGTTTGTGTGTCGCGCTATTTGAATTGGTAATTTATTAAAATTTATGATAATCGACGAATGTTCTAATAATGATAATTTAGTCACTCATACCGGTAATTTATTACGGATGACGGTACATTAGTCGGTAATGGAAACTGCTGGTAGGTCGATGAGGATGGGAAATAAGGACAGAAGGTATACCGGCTGTAGTTGCTATAGTGTTGTTTTATGTTTTTTTTTACGAAATTGTAATCAGAAAAAGAGAAGGTTAGGTGTGTGTCGCGTGTCATGTGGTGTGTGTCTGTGTCGTGTGTCTGTGTCTGTGTTCGTGTCTGTGTCGTGTCTGTGTGTTTGTGTCGTGTCTGTGTGTCATGTGTCGTGTTGTGTGTGCCTGTGTCCGTGTCCGTGTCTGTGTCGTGTCTGTGTGTCTGTGTCGTGTCGGTGTCTGTGTCTGTGTCGTGTATGTGTCTGTGTCGTGTCTGTGTGTCTGTGTCGTGTGTCTGTGTGTCGTGTGTCTGTGTCGTGTCGATGTCTGTGTCGTGTATGTGTCCGTGTCTGTCTGTGTCCGTGTTGTGTCGTGTCGTGTCTGTGTCGTGTATGTGTGTGTCGTGTCTGTGTGTATGTGTCCTGTATGTGTGTCTGTGTCGTGTCTATGTGTCTGTGTGTCTGTGTCGCGTCTATGTGTCTGTGTCTGTCTGTGTCTTGTATATGTATCTGTGTCGTGTCTGTGTGTCTGTGTCGTGTCTGTGTGTCTGTGTCGTGTCTGTATGTCTGTATGCTAACGAGATTGAGAATAAAACAGTTCTTTCTACCCGCAGCAGTGGCATCAATTTGAACGAAAAGCTATGTACGGGGTGAGTCGGTACGACATGGAAATTTTTACTTTATTTTGACCCACTATGAACAAATACAAGGAAAACGCGGTATGCTAACGTCAATGATGTACCTTTTTTTAAGGACCGCCATTGTGCGTAGAGCATCAGGGTCGGCCTAGGGGTTCTGATAGCTGGTCCGTCCCCGCAGAGCCTAGCCCGAGAACAGGGTCAGGTAAAAATTCCTTGCTGTAGCGAAGGAAGTGCGTTGTAACTCTGTAACTGGCGAACACCTTCATCAATTCTTCCTTAGCAATAATTTACTGCACCGCCCGACGTAAATATTCAATTAGCCATCTTATAAAGTCCGACTAAGCGAACTTAAAAGAGTATTAATTGTATTTACACCTCTACGTGACTTGTTACCCGATCTCATCTAACGCGGCAACAAGTTATGGCCGGCCGGAGTGTGGAGGATTCTACAAACGCGAGTAAAAAGGCCATCGGGTCCGTCCTTGTCGACGTTGTTTATTCAGAGGATGTTTTAAGCCTCGAACAAATAAGAATTGTAATGATTGCATCAGCTAGCGGCTCTAAGGAGCACGTTGTACCAAGTAGCACGTAGATGAGTTGCTAGGATAGGCGTTTTTAAGGTTTCGATCGAACGAGCTGTTTTACAAGGCAAACAGATGTAACTGTGCAGCCATATCGCTTTTACGGTACAGAGGCAACTATTTTGATACAGCGTAACCCAAATTTGAATAAATGGCAATTGCAAATGGTACAACCGTCTCTTGATTTAAAAAAACGGGATCTGGTTCGAAGTTACTTGTATGCCATTTGGTTATGGTGAAAACCCAGCTTCATGATGTGTATAAAATTGTGAGTTAAGAGAGTAGTAGTAACTAATGTAAGTATGTAATAAGGAAGGGCACTTTTCCCTTACAGCCACCCCTAGAGATATCCATCCGATGCCTCTCTGTTGCACACTAGAGATAAGCGCGCCCAAATTGCAGCCATGCAAAATAGATAAGACCCGTCCGGAGCGAGGCGGTCTGAGTTATTCCTGGAGCATTTGGCCGGGACGTTTTTAAACTGCGGTTATTTTTCCCAGGGGGTGCATTAGGGGGTACGTGCCCCTCCTAGCCGTCGTAAAATCTCGGGGTTTAACGACGGGAAGAGTGCAATCCGGGATGTTGCATTAAATATAATCCAGATGCAGTTCTGCGGTTTCACTTTAAATCCGAATTTCTCCCGGCAGGATATATCCCGTGAAAACTGTACATATTGCCTTTAATATCTCATGTTACCAGCACTACGCGTCCCAAAATTAGTGTGAACTATTTTGAATACATACTGTGTCGATTATTTGTATTATAGCGTTGTTTTCAATCATGATGTTGGGCGCCAGAATACTCCGCACTGGTGATTTCATCATTACGCGCACTTTTTCGTTTCACTATAGACACCCGCGCCTAAGTGGGGGGTGACTTGTCCTCCCCCAAGGGACGAGCTCGAAATTTACGGGCCTAATCTAGCGCGGAGTAAAATACGGGGGCAATAAAATTTTAATAACAAGGACACGTTCGAGAGATTCCTCCGGAATAATTTCGGGAGGAAATCGTCCCCGGCAGTAAATCTCTCTATAATAACCGATAAAATGGAGACAAAACGGGGCAGGTTGCGTAATCTCGAGGCTGGGGGGCTGACTGACAGCGGGTTGATTAAAATTTTAAGGTGGGAACTTCTTGATAAAAGTTAAAAACGAAGTGGTGGATGCTGGGAGTCTTTGTCTCATTTTTCACGCGTTTCTCCGGTGAATTTTTTTTATAGTCTACTTGATCGCGAAAGTGTCACGTAAAAACGACGAATGATGCTCTGTTAGGACTCCATGCCGTTCGTTCTTTTAAATTAAGTGATTGTGCAACTCCTTCACTATTATTAAAATTAAAAGATATTTCGTATTTACAAATTAGATACCGAATAGAATTTGTAATCTAATAGATCTAGTTGTAGTAGTGTCAATGCAAAAACTTTTACACAATTCGCCACCAAGACAACAAAACCTAATGGCTCCGACCGAACCAGCCCTACGCCCAGCGGTCGCGACCGGAAATTTGTTACACTTTGAAAGTTTATTACCCCCTTATGAACATATAATAATAATTATGTCCTAACATCTAGTGTTGCACTACAGATTTCTTAAACATTTAAAATGTTCAGTTTTGTAATAATCAACCTCTTACCCTTACAAGAACTACTTCTGAACGGACACGGGTTTTTTCAATGTCATCATCGACTTCGCTATAAAAAATGGGAGAATATCAAATTAAAAAAACTAACCTACCACTGTCCAAAAATAAATAAAAACTAACCCCTTCCTCCACCCTTCAGAGGATTGCAACTCCTTTTTCTTAATTTGATCAGTACTACCATCTTCCGAAGTTCACTACACAATTTTTTTTTCACGCGGTTTCATAGCTAACTTGGCGAACGTTTTTTCTATGGACACACGACGTAGGTGAGCCTCAGGGTATTGTTCTGGCCTCTTTTTCCGCAACTCGACAAGCGGGCTGGTACCGCACGGCTCGGCCCACCTAGCCACCCTACATGGTAGTCGGTAATTGAGATAATAGAGGCCTGGGCAAATTGCGTATCAGGTGCCGAGAAAGCATTCCCAAACGACGTGGTCTCGGATATCGAGTTGGGCCGAGCACAATGAGCGGTGGGCGGCTGACGCTGGACTATCCCAGATCAGCGGAATTAGTAATTACTGGACGATATTTCATAGTTTTTTTTAAATTGGTAAGAACTTTTGACACTTAGAATCGAGACAGAGTTTACTTATATTTCAAATTGTTGTCAGTTATAGGCTGCATTTGCAGCTTAATGAGAAAATAATTGTCCAGGTAGTATTGAGTAGTATTGAGAAAATTGTTTTTCTAAAGTTGTATATCACATCAAATTTTACAAAATTATGTTCACTTTTCTACAAATAATGTTTATATAGACACTTTATCTGTATACAATTACTTGAAACAATTACACAAAATCACACAAAACCTCGCAACAACTCAATTCTATAATATATCACATAGAACGGACTGTTTGCACTAACAACTATGTGGGCAAAGCCAACAAAGGGCTTCGGCCGCAATGCAAGGCCCCTTTTGAACGCCTGGAATTGAAACAAATGCGTAAACATTAATCAGCGGCGTTTGTTTTTAAACCAGAAGGGATACCTCCATTAAATTTTTCTGGTTTTGATAGGTTCTACCTTTCTGGAACTGATGTTCCCTGGGGAATGAAAAATCGCTCCTGCCCGAATGTATATAAAATATTATAGCCTGCTGGGGGCTTGAGCAGACTTGTGGGGCGAACCAAACGGACATAATTAATTCTTACACAAATATTCTACGCCATACTTCACATTAATTGTCAATTCATTGTGTCTTTCTTATATTGTGTACAAACGTTTCAAGGTATCTTTTGTTAGTTAAACTTGTTTTTCGCTCAACTGAGCCTTAGTATTGTATAGATCGCTCGACCTGCCGAAAAGATTGCGGGGGAGTAAGCACCACACCCATGGTAAATATCGCAACGTCCATCCGCGATAGCGTTGCGCCACGCTCATAAACAGATGGGTGATTATTGTTGCTCGAGAAAGGTTAGCCAGGTTTATGGTAGGCAGTTTTGTAATTCCAGCTTTTCTAATAACACTGGTAGGTGGAGAACCTTAAGATGTTAAAAAAGTCCAACCTCGCAGGTCAGTGATGATGTTACTTTTATGGTTGTGATGGCTGTAAATTTTGTAACGAAGCAATTAATTGGTGGGTACGTCCAAAGAGGTTCTTCATTGTTTGTTAGGTTTGAAACTAAATTTCAATGGATTCTCTTTTCGTTTTTAATTAATCAAAATCTACTATATATCAGGTGAAATATATCGTCAGTTACAATCATACATAATATATTAACTAACTTGTTATAGACGTTTAAAAACCCATTTGACGTTTCTATTCTCTTCGCCATCAAGAAAATTAATAGAATACCATTTAGTAATTCAGCATATCCATTAATTTATGCAAATTTTCGATTTACATAAACAGTTATCTAATAGTATCTCAATGTGTTTCTCTTCTCGCCTTTAACCCCAGTTTAGTTCAGAATATACATGCTAAAACATACTGTTCGCAGTTATAGTGTTCAACTTTCTCTGTAGACGCTTGTATATTACCGAAAATTGGACAGCAAACAAATTAGGTACTCGAGAAATTTTGTTTGTGGAATATTTCGTAGCAGCAATAAATTTTCGTAGTCGGTATGTTTACTGCAATTAGAGAGATGTTAAAAAAGCGTTTCGGTTATGAATTTAGTTGAATTTTTACACATACCGACAAGGGTAATATGTAACGATAAATTCATTCGTCCCTTATGCCCTCCGTGGTTCGAAACGAACTATACCATCAATCTCGGACCTGCGGACGAGGACGAGAACACGGGCGGAACATCCGGGCTGCCAGGGACCTGTCAGTGTCTGCTAGCTGTCGTGCTATTCAATAGGAGCCTGTTCCTTTCACAGCTTACATCACGGAGTTCGTTTATCGCCATCAAGTCTGAATGCCCGAGCGGCCATCCATAATTGATAGTAATGTTCCCGAGATAAGAAGCAACTTGTGGTCTCGGATTCTTCGACGGTGTATTTACTTAGTCGGGTTCTGATGTTCTGGTACCGTGTAACAAGTGTCTACGATGCGGATCTCGTATGTCTGATCCTTGACTATTTGTCTCTGGATGGTTTTTGAGAATACTGAAGTATTTTGATGTTTTCAACATTGATTCGTGAATGTATATTATACTTTTTTTACTGAAAAAGTGTTATCAGATCGCGTACCTTCTGATGTATTATTAGGATGCCGTTTGGTTTTTGTGATGCCTACTAGAATCCAGATAGACATCAAAATAGGCAACTTTCTCAGAAAAAGTACTAATTGACAATCAATTTATGTTCTTTACTGCTTTATACTGTGTCGTAATTCCAAAAACAAAGATTAAGGTCAATAGAGGCTAGATCTGGAGTGTGGGAAGGATGATAACTTTATTAAAATCTTATTTATTTCGGCGGATATTCACGGCCTACAATTTTTTACATTACCTCCGAATAATTAATGTACACGCTTTTATTATTTACGGCGGAAGTTTCGCAGTTGGAAATTTATTACGGCCGGATACTTAATTTATGTAATTTCTCGCTGATTTACGACCCATGATAATATTGTGATCGGTTTTTAAACAAACGAGCGTTGCATGTACCTACATAACCATTTAATATGTTTCACTGGTGCCAATTACAGATTTTCATTGCGGTACTCCATTAATACCCATCGAGCACCGATTCGAAGTTAGAAAGGGAAACATAATTTAATTACTTTCGATATAATAGTAGTTCACCGTTGGCGTTGTGTAATTTTACTTTGAATTAAGGGCATGGAAAGCGTCTGCGTCGGCATTGAGGAAACTTTTAAATATCTAGAGATATGTCGGTCCTCAAAGTCTTTTTCCGTTTATTCCAGAATATTTTAAGTTAGGCCTCGGTTTAAAGAGAATAATTTGATGACGTTTGCTGACCAACGTCTTTGCCTTCGGTGTCGTCGTATTGTTATAATTCCAGGACTGTTTTCTCGGCGTACCCGTGCAGAGTACGAAGCATTCATCATTTAGTCTTGGTGATGACCCCTGGGTTGATCGTGATCGGACTACTCCGCTATACATCACCGGCCGCAACTGTCGATTAGAAAGAGATCACGATCACGTTCTCTTAACGTATCCCCCCTGCATAAATGTAGGAGAAATGCTAATCCGAAATCGATCTAAATAATTTAAAGTGTCCCCTGGTTTCCTGGGTTCACGGCTTGGTTTATTGGGGGGCATCCTGCTTGAAATTCCACGAAGCTCGATTTCTGAACTGCACTCGATCGTTCATCGCTGGCTCAGAAATGCTGTAAATAATGAAAGATTAATATTTGAAACCGTTGAAGTTTCGAATAAGTAGGAATAGTTTTAGTTTCCATGAGGTAACTTCCTTTATATCTTATTTAATAAATTAAACAAGATATATATTTCCTATAAGTTTAATAAGATCTTACTCCAGTTACAACTAATTCCATCCCGCTAGGCAATGTTCCATTTTGTCCGCCTTACAACCCTTTCGGTAGACGATCTTCTGCATATATGTTTCAAGGGTATTATCCCTGCAATACAAGTCTCTCGGCTTTGTACTTTCACGTTTCCTAAGCACTCCTCTTGGCTTTGATCACGGACGAAGGGGTCCCTTTTTCATTCGAGTGGCTTAAAACAATTGTACAGAAATCTTGCACGAGATTACCCTCGACTGAACTTTAACCCTTTCTTGAGCTTTGTTCAAGTTTGACATGGAGAGAGGCAGTCTGCCAGACACTAGCCTTAAGCGCAAGATTTGCAGCATATCATTTAACTTAAGGAAATAATTTTCAAATTATTAATTTACATTTTAATTCATTGCCAAGGAAACAATCCTATTTTTATGAATCATTTGACGATGGCTCAAGGTTAACAGAAAGGATAAATATCCTTGAATGGGGTATACATAGGACTCAAATGAGTTCAGAAATGTTACCTAGTAACCATTAATTACGACAGCCTCTACTTCCTAATGCCATTAATCAATATGTAGTGCATCTCGTATCATTTTGTGTCGGTCCTGAGCCAAGTGTATTAATTAGAAGATTCCACAACCTAACGATTTGATTAAAGGCTGACAAACGACCGCGAACGGATTTGCAAACAAGAGCACAAAATTCTTAGTCCGAGACACCAAAATAAAAGAAAAAACCGCATTTATTCAGGGTGTTGTTGTAACGAGCTGGAAATACCGTAATGAATGGTTCCTGGAGACAAATTCGAATATATAAAAATTGAATCAAAGCGAAGCCACTTATCCTCACTTTGATTCTAATTAAGACCCAATTATAAAAGTTTGCATTCGGACCCGCTTAAACCCCTCGAAAGTTAACAAGCTTCGATGTCCTTTATCTCTCGCCGATCATTTGCCTGTATCGGATTCGTGAGAAAACTGGTTTCCAACATTTTAGTTCTGCCTTAAAAAATGCGGACCAATAATTAATAATTTATTTTAAGCCGTAGATGTGACGCGGATAAGATCGCAGCCGGTAATATGTTGTCTCTGAAAATAATTATCTCCGCGTCTCGATTTTACGCCGCGATTTAGTTCGAACAGATAAATGCCTGACGCAGACGAATGTAGCTCGACGTAAAATAATTAATTACCGGCCCTGGGTCACTTTATAATTAACTTTTTTTCCATAGGAATCGTCGCTTTTTTGTACGTATTGCTTTATTTAAGTGTGAACTCTATTTTTAAATCTGTGCGGAAAGTGTAACTATTTTTTTGCGGAAAGGTTAGGAATAAAAAACGGTATTTGAAATAAATATGCAGGATTTTTTAATAGAAGTAAAGTATACAATGTTACCGGTGTTATACAGAACTTTTAAACTGTAAATTTTTACATAAAGTAGAAAAACGAGCTTTTTTAAGGTGATCCATAAGGAAACTTTGAAATATTTTCACTCATAATGTCACTAGGACTAAATTATTTCCGGAAATTTTGTATGTCACGAATATTTTGAATATTGTCCTGAATCGAAAGAGGGGGTTAATTTTCTAAAAATAGTCGCGACCAGAAAAAATTAAGGCATGTGTACTATCCAGGTATCCTTGTTATAATGAGGTGTAAGGTATCAGAGCTGACGTTCAAACACTACCTATGGGGTAGAATGTTCCGAGTGTAGTAACACTTAAAAATAAAAATGAATTATTTATTTATATCTGCGGCTTATAACCTGTGAAGGAAGCTCCTTTATTGATATTGACAATAAATTTCTATCCGCGACAAGTAATTTATTCTGCGCATGGGGCGGCACACATTTCGGCGATAAATAATATCGATCCGACATGACGCGACGTGGCCCGACTTAGAACTATTGCCATTGTTGAGCTAGAGGCGCCAGCATTAACCAGCGGTCGATGGCATGTGCATTCGATCCTGCAACATGTCGTTGTGTCCGCAGTACCTGCGTTCGTCACTGAGAATCTTCTAGCGCAGGGACTAGATGGAAGAAAATTTTATGAAATTGATGTTTTTCACGATTACTTTTGAAATTACATAATTATTTCGAGTTTGTATGGAAAAACCATTAGTAATGATATAATAAAAAAATTAATTAACCCAAAACTGTATATTTTCATATATTTTCCTACTATCTACATAAAAAATTATGAGGAATATTAGGAACAGTATAGGAGCTAATCAAGGGCTACAACTGAATATAATAGAATTCCCAAAATGCAAGTAGTCCAGTCACTGAAAGCGAAGTAAAAGCTCTCAATTTTTTCGGATAACATGGATTTTTCTGAGAATTTGCATAGAAGCTCATCTGACCCCCCCCCACTTCAAAAGTTATATTGTCTAGATGTGTGCTTTTTTCTATTTGAAAACTACCTTTGTACGGAAAAAAATGCGAAAATCGCAAATTTACGTATTTTAAAGATTCAATTCATGTTCAAATATGTTGGATAAAGTTCCTTTCATGTTTTTTAATATAATTTATGAAATTTAATTACTTTTCAACCCTTAAAAGTCCTTAAAAACTACCATTCCATGGCCAAAAAAATAGAAAAAAAAAAGTTTTTAATAGTTTAAAATATTCTTTTGGTGCATTCACAATGTATTGTTGCAACCCTTAAAAACCATTCCTTATAATAAAATAAAATATTGAAAGCTTGAGATGTTTTAATAGTATGCATATGTTGAATTATAAATAAGCTTTTTATTGGTTTTCAAATGATCTATGATATATTGCAACTTTTCAGCCACCCAAAAAACCCTTACGGAAGACCTACCCCTCATAATAAACCCTACCCTTTATAGAAAAATTTCCTAAAAATTATATGTTGGTATGATCATACGATTTTATTTTATTTTTTTTTATTTTATTGAATTTATTCTTAATATTTTTTATTAAATTAATATCAAATAAAAAAAAATTATACATTATAAATGGATCCGTGTGTGTATGTATATTATTAAAATACTTACTCAAATCAGTTCACAAGTGCTCCAAAATACACCAAGATGATGGTAATTTACCCGCACCGAAAATTTTACCGAAAAAATGAGATTAATTTTTTTACCATAACTTTTGTAATTTTAAAGTTATAAATTTACTCAAAAAACTATTTGTAGGGAATTTAAAGCACTTTAAGTTTTGTGATTGGCAGTTTTTTTGAGCCCTTCGTTTTTTGGATTTGTAAGCTAAAAGGGTTCGGGAAAGGCAGTCTTGGAGCTTAGTTTTGAGCTTCTAACGGTCATAACTAGTCAAATTTTGTCCTACAAAAATAAAAAAGCAAATTGTTCAGTAAGAAAAAACCTACAATTTCTTATTCTATAATTTTTTTATAACTTTGTTAGTTTTTGAAATATTTTTAAAAGCAATTTTTTAAAAAATTGAAAAATTTTATTCAAGAGTAAATGGATTTTTTTTTAAATTTAGGCTTCTAAAATCGTTCAAATTCCCAGAATCTACTGTTAATACATAAATAAAGTAAATTATAGAAGGGATACGTTTAATTTTTTTTTCCGTCGTCATTAATTTTTGTAGGTACCGATATTTTTCTCAAAAATCAAGACCATCATTTTATTTTGATTGTAACTTCATTAGTTTTCATGCTAACGCCTTCTACCACCACTCAATTTAAAGGTCTTTTCAAGAATTTTAATAGGTGTTATATAAATTTTTCTCGAAAAACCTTTATTTTTTTCGCTACAGGACGTTGAATGTTTCGATTATAGCTATCTTCGAAATTGACTTCAACTTCTGGGAGTCATAACTCGGATTCTATACCATCTACAAAAATAAAAAAGGCAATCTCTTTGCTATTTAATTACCTTCATTTTTGATAAAACTTGTAATTTTTTAGATATTCGCAAAAAATGGCTCAAAAACATGCATTTTTAGGGCTAAAAACGAACATGTTTAGGTACAAAAAAACATTATTTATGCTTAGAATTCATCTCTCTACCGAATCGTGAAGTCATTTTTAATAAAAAAAATCCCCACCCTCCAGAAAAGGTGGCATCCACCCTTAGGGTAAAAGCACACATCGGCACTATATAACTTTTGTTTCTTGGGCTATTCCTTAGCTACAGTTCAAATTTCACATCAATTCATTCCATCCGAAAAAATTGTTAGCAAAAATGCCACCTAAAGCTTTAAAGTAGGTCTGTATTTGGTGCACTTCTTTGGAAAGATCCTAGAATGTGACTTTTCTAAATAAAATATCTAAATTGCGGAAATTTCACATTCGAAGTTATATGCATCCAAAGCAAGTGCTCCCAATTGCCGATGCATTCAACTGAAAGTGGGACTTAGCATGTGATGCTGTCTGAATTCTGATTTCGCCAGGAAAGAATTTCATCGGAATTAATAAACCGGACTGGGAAGGGTTTAATAAAACTGCAATAGGGATGGTTGTTATATATTACTCCGAAAATTTTCTATTTCCATTTCTCTGAGTAGCTTCGTACTCTAAAATTATGTTTTTCCTTCATACGTAAGTTATTTAGATTAGGTTACGTGGCTTGAAATTATTTATGAAAGCCTTATTTAACTATCTTCAGGCAGAATCTGAGTTTCACTGCATTATAGCGGTGGGCAATCTTTTATTGGTATGTTTTATGTTTAATCAGTTTTTTAAATTCTACATAACTTTATTGTCTTGAGTCCTGAAGATTAATAAAAAGGACGAAACGTCTACAGGATGTAAAAGTGGTTTTTGTACGTTCTTGACCTAATCCTGATCCAAAAAAAGGAAAAGAATTCTAGCGAACAGACATTTTTGAACAAATTATTGTTCTTTGTTTGACAACGTGTACAGAGGAACAGACTTTTTGCATTCCTGGCGAATCCTCGTTTCGCATCGGGAATCTCGGAACGTACCCCACGGGCGTCACGTCCCACCCTCGGAGCGGCTACCGCGTGCTCCTAGGAGATGCTATCCACCTAGCAGAACATCCGCGGGAGATCGCGTGCAGTACGACGGCTGCACGACGGTGGACCGGTCACCGCCCTCTGTTTTAGCCCATATCCGATCCGTAGTGCCCATCTGTTCCTTCAACCTTCGATTGTTACCGTTCCAGGCCACCTCTGACGGAGACTACCCGTTTTCTTCAGTCGGCAATTAGTGAACGCTGCCTTGGTTGTTTTTATTCCGTGAATCGGCGTGAACGGACGTTAATAATAGTGGATTTTGTTTTGCCATCGGTGTGGAACTGTAGAAGAGTGCATATGGTGCATCTTGCAAGGTAGGAAGCGAGTTGATCGCTGGGGGAGATCTGCGCAAAATCTCGTGGATGAAGTAGGGGGGAATAGAAGAGGGAAAATTGTTGTGTTGAATAAGAGCAAGGTATGTGACTGGTAACTGTAAAATATTTGACTTTGAATGTGATTTTTGTTGTAATAATTGTTTAAAAAAGAAGAAAGAACTGTTTTCCAGAATATTATTCGTGTCAAAGGTTACTTAGTTAATAACAATTTCACAAATTCTAACTATTCTACTAACACTAAGCTAAAGAAGGTTAAAAAGTAAAAATGGACGCAACACATATAAATATAGACCGACACAAATAAGTTTACATCTGAGACTTGGCAAGAGAAAAGCTCCAGGTAGCCGTTTTTCCAAATCCAAGTTTTCCAAACTTATTTGTGTCGATGTTGTAGACATCTAGAGCTTATTCTCTTAAATGTAAATATCTGAATTACTTGTGTTGTATCGCTGCGTTCCCACAATGCGAATACGGATACATGTTTGGGTTACAATTTTGATAAATCGTTTACGTTACGCAAAACAACAGAGGCCCTAAATACGAGCTTTGCGGAACTCCAATATATCTGATTATCTTTTTACTACAGTCATGGTGTACTCCATCGAAATCTTTTACCTTATATTACAAAGATATCTGTTAAGTATGTTGTACCTATACGACACCGAATCCTTTGGGTATCTCCGCAACGGGAAAGATCTGAGTGAAACTCACTTATACCTCGGAGTCTAGTTTCCATAAAAATGGACAGTCCTGATGAATAATCTCATCGTGATGCATCAGAATAAGGAAGAATCGGTAGATAAAAATTATTGCGTTTCGCCATAAAGCCGTTGCGGGTACCAACAGAAAGGCATTAAAATCTAAACGGTTCTCCCACATTCGTCCAAATAGGAGATTGGGGTCAAATTGAAGGCGTACCGATAGAGTTCAGTCCGCGCTTGGGGGAAAGCGGGGCAGAATGACAAAGACAATGTTGTACGTTTGTTCGACGTGACCTGTTTTAATTCAATAATAATAATAAACCATGATTCATATCTAAGAGTATGTCTTAGTTCCAAAATTGTTTTGCCTTGTCCCTCCATAGAATATTTCGAGTCTTCTAGGACAGATCTTGTATTAACCCCACTTCACCTCACAATTTCCTGTACAGCACCGTATTTAATTATTGTCACAGTATTCTTGAGGGGTAAGAGTTGTCATTGTTACACTTTTGCATCAAAATTTTATTTGAACGCTCTTACAGGAAAATGAAAATATTCGGAAGAGATTTTTATTCAATTTGCAGCTTCCAGAGGTTTTAGAAACTTTACTATACTTGTTTCATGTCATGTATATGTAGTGCAGTCATTGAAGCTTTTCACCTCCGAATTCTTTGAAACTGAACCGATCTACTTGAAATTTGGCAGATAGTTTGAGAAAAGGTCAATGAACATTAGTCACATAGCGCCGATTGACGCATCCACCCTATTGGGGGTTGACACCCCTTCTCGGGGGTGGAATTTCTTTTTTCAAAAATAACGCTGGAAATCGATAATCAAATTTTCAGCAAAAAATATTCCCAGAATTTTTTTGAGAAATCGATAGTTTTTTAGTTATTCACGATGGAAAACTTGGAATTTTGACTTTCTCAAAGTATTTTTCGCGAATAACTCAAAAACTACGCATTTTATTAAAAAAAGTATAATGAACAAAAATGTAGCTTAATAATAAACAAAGAAAATCGTTTTTTAAAAAGTGTACGTCCTATACAAGGCGAAATATGGTTAGTGGAAGGGGACTTGTTTTGGGGGGAGGAATACTCGAATCGATGTATTCAACGTCAAATAACGGAAAAATGATTACTTTTACGTGTATAACACTCCGGAAGTTTTTTGTAGTACTCAAAAAGATCTTCAAAATGAGTTACTTATAAAAGTTAATTAGAGCAAAATTGAAGGAGTTATCGTCAAAAACAGATGGGTTGCTTATATTTTTTAAGGAAAAATGAGCAGTAAACGCTGTACCATTTCAATCAGAATTAAAATTGGTCGTAGACCCTTTGCAATTAGTTTTGTTTTAGTGTTTTTCATACGATCCTGAAGTTAGACAGGTTTAGAATGCGTATTTTTTGAATAATGTACGGTAAAAGTTGAAAACGTATTTTTCATTNCAGTAAACGCTGTACCATTTCAATCAGAATTAAAATTGGTCGTAGACCCTTTGCAATTAGTTTTGTTTTAGTGTTTTTCATACGATCCTGAAGTTAGACAGGTTTAGAATGCGTATTTTTTGAATAATGTACGGTAAAAGTTGAAAACGTATTTTTCATTATTAAAAAAAAATTGCATTATTTATATAATAACTCTGAAACTATGAAAGATACGTAAAAAATGTAGCTTTTTTTCAACAAATATTTTGCTCTTTTTTTATTCCTATAGCATAAAAAATAAAGGAGATATCGCTGCTTGAAGTATTCATTTTAGTGAAAAAATGACCCGTCTCGAGCCTTTCGATCCTTTCCCTTAAAAAAACGAAGGACTTAAAAGGTTTTATATGCAAACGATCTTACAGCTCTTGAAAATTATCTTTAAAATGCTTTTTTGTAGGATACTATAGCTTCAAAATTAACCGAGTTGTGGTAAAAAAACCAATGACATTTTTTCGGAGCAAAATAGGCTTTCTCATTTTTATATAATTTATATTATATAAATAAATTATATTTAAAAATCGATTATTATAAAAATATTTTACATTAATGTTGGTAGAAGGGTAGTTTATAAGAGTTGAAAATGGCAAAAGTAAAATATTCTTTCATAAACAATATAAGGGAATTTTTATTTTAAATTATTGCACAATTATAGCATTACAAGATTTAAAACGTAATTTTTTATAATTTTTTTAGCACAGGGGTGATTTATAAGGGTTGAAAAGATTTATGACACACATATTCTTTCATAAGCAATGAGGGAATTTTTATTTTTAATAATTGCACGATTTAATCATTCCAAATCTTTAAAAAGTAATTTTATATCATTATTTTTTGCATAGGGGTAGTTTTTAAGAGTTAAATAAAGGGTCGAAATGATCAAATATATCATAAAACATGTTCGAGAATATGGAACAGTATTTAATCTGTGCTTGAACAAGATTTTTATCAATAAAATGCTTAAAACTTAATTTTTAATTTTTTTTTACTTAGGGGTAGTTTTTACCCCTAAAAAACAAAAAACGTCAATCGGGCTTATGGCACTTTTGAACTAGAGCCTAAGATGAGCCTTATTCTAAATTTTCATGCAAATCCATGCAGTTTCAAAGAATTCGGAGGTTACAGATGAGTTTCAGCTTCAATGACTGTACTAATGATAATAGACGACAAAATGTAAAAAAAGGTCAATAGTTGGAGATTCAAGATGTCCCGAGCCTTGTGAACCATTCCACTGATGTTCTTATACTGTGTCAAAAGACTTAATAGATGCTTTTAGAGGCGAAGTAGCAGTATCAAAACGTTTATGACTTCAGTAAAATTAGCGATACGGTTGTAAGGCTGTCCCCGCTTGGCGTATTGATGGGCTGGGAATGCGACCATGTGAATTTTTAAGCCGTCGCGATATTCGCGGAATGCCAAGTTTACGATTCCGGTTGTAACGTTTCTCCTGTCCATTAAATTTTTATTGAAATTTCGACTAATACTGCCAATTAGTCGGGCTCAATTAATTATTCGGACGTTTTATCGGCACCTTTATGCAAAGGATGCCATCATTTAGGATTTTAATCCAAAGTTGAACAAGCCGGAAATATTTAACGAAGAATCCAAAAAAAACGGCTTGCTTAATAAAATATCAACTCTCTCAATTGTTTCTGTCATGCCTAGCTGGATTTTTTTCTAGTACTCTTCTCATTTAATGTGATTAAGGCTTAGGGTTAACAAATCGTCCGTCAGCGTTCCAGATTTCTTTCACGCTATAGACTCTGAAGTCATCGTGTCATCGACTACGAGCACATCGGTAGGTCTGTTCCAACAAGAGTCAGAGATTGGTTCCGAACCGTTCGAAATGTTTGGCCAGCTAAGTTCTAAATGTGTCTTCAGTGAATATATCGCAAGAATTAGTTGGATGCACATTTCTGACAGTTCGGAACCAATCCCTGACTCTTGTTGGAACAGACCTGGTATCTTCCTCCTACAGTGACGCTATCCATTATTCATAGACCGACAGATAGATTACAATTAAAGCACGATAAAAAATCGCTAATTATATAGTCGTAAGTACGTCTAATGAGAAAAGGCAGCCCGGCAACCTTTCCTGGGCATAAATTGCACGTTTCTGCCACGGGGGGCGGGGCGAAAGTGGTCTCGCGGTACTACTTACTAATTAATAATGCTGATTATACGCGAGGAGATCCCTCGGGGTGCCCGGTTCGAAACGCGAGATGTTGGCGTCGGTGATGTTATCTCCGGGATCGCGAAAAATGAGGAACGTTCTGTTTCAAAGGCCGGCGGACGCATAAAGCGACATTTGGACACGTGAAGTGCATCTCTTTGTGAGATTGGAAGAAAGGGGATTTCACCAGTGTTCATTACTGGCAGCTTCTCCCGAGATAAGGAAAAATCAAACCTAGTTTTCGCTCTAAGTTTACTTATAACACCACAACAGTTTTATAAAAATAGCCAAAATGTGGAGGTTCACTAATTTCCTCCCCGTTGTCACCCTCGTTAACGTAGAATATCTGGACTACTTCTGTTCGACACAGAAGGGTCCAACCTACACAACGACACCAAATTGACTCCGATCGGACTACCCCTGCGCCCAGCAGTAGCTGCACTCCCAATTCCTTAAATATTTCCAATGTTGATAATACCATAATACTTTAAATACTTTAAATAATAATACTTTAAATTCAACAATAATTTGTATATCGCTTATATTACTTAGAAAGTCGGTATGACAGTGACACTTTGTAAAGATTTACATCTACGCGATCCATAAAAAACTTCAGGCATTTCGAAAAACTAAATTTGATAACGTTTGTTTTATTTTAATTGATTTGAGTTTTCTAACATTCAATCGTCATTTACTCGAAAACTTTCCTATGTAAGATGGCAACATTTTAACACGGTCGGATCAACAATGAAACGATCTTTCAGAATCAAGAAAAAAAATAGGGGGTTGATATTTAAAAAAAATGTCGATGACGTCATTACTCGAAAACAAATGACGCCTGTGGAAATCATAATGTACTGGAAGAGTTGTCAATTTGTCATCAATGAATAAAACGTTAAATCAGCAATATGTTATCTGCAATCCTCTCTCATTCAACTCCCCCCTCTCCCGTCGCAACGGCCCTAACGAAGCACATTTATAAATTTCGCTGCGAAGCTGTTGCCCGGACGGACTTGAAAGATCCTTCGCGACACATACAAATATATTCATTTTCTCCCCCTCCGAATAAAAATTACTCCTTCATCTCCATTCCACCCCATTTAGCCGGTGCTGGCGGCTGTTTATCGGCCGCTTCCTTCGCTGACTCCGTATCGTCGCCCTTGATTGGCCCTTTTTCTCCAGCGGGATGGTGCTTCCTTTGTGAGCGGGGCCTCCGCTATCGCAGATAAAAGGGAACTAATGCACCGGCTGATGTGGCGTTCAGTCCGTCTGGAGAGCGGTTCCGTAGGAAAATGTGTAATGGACTGGTTCGCGCGACGGTTTGCTCTGGGAAATTGTAATTTTAGATGAGGCGGTCGTCAAGTCGATAGGTTTGTGCTGGTCGGTGCATTAGCGAGGTATTTGTCAACGTGGTTACGATTACGGCCGTTTGAATTGATCTTTACTGAAGGCCGAACGAGGCAATAACTGGAAATGTTGAATTGGAAGTTTACAAGTTTGCTGAAGTGTAAAATCGAAAGCTGTATATGGTAATTTTTTGAAAAGAAGGGAACCCTTTCCATGACAATTCCACCAGGGGAAGCTTTAAATCGGCGTCCAAACGATGTGCTATTGGAAATAAATTTGAGAGTATATACGTTTATTGGTGGAGACCCCAGGGAGTTTTCCAGCTCGTCAAGAGCAGTGGCAGCATGTTGGAATTCTTAGTTAAATACCTTGTAGAATTTAATTTCTGTTACTTTCTTTTGAGCATCGATTAGCCAGTAAGGTTGGTCTTAAGATCAGTATCGGCAACAACCAAACAATTTGGCGTGCTGCAATTAGAGCACCTTGCCCCTTTCTCGGCTTGTTTTTTCTACCCCGCCGTCATAAATCGCTCGCCGGGACTCATCACGCAGACGTTTTTATCGGGCCGAGCCGTCGACTTTACATAAGCCGGCGATCCATCGAGGCGATTTGCATCTTATATTGCGATCGTAGGCAAAGAGATTAGGCGTCAATGTATGAAGAAAGGTCCTGCGGGCAGTTTTGTTTTCTGGATTTATGGGCGATCAACGCGTAACGACCTCTTGGATAGATTGTTCTTTTTACGTCTGTTTTATGCGACCTCTAGCGGGGCGACGGGTTTATTATCGTCCCAGACAGAGTTTTAATGCGAGGCGATGGAAATTCTAGCGATAAAATCAACGAGTGCGAATGTATAGAACAGGCTATGTGATGTATACTTTTATGGCGGAATTAGCTGTTTGTCAGCAGCGTTCTGCAGAGAAAATGATAAGAGTTATTGAGAATGTACGGCGGATAGTGATGCCAGACATTATTATTTAGACTTTATTGGAATAAATCGTAGTTTTAATATACGGCAGTGTTACTAGAAATCATCCGGTATCTCCGTAATAATTCACACCCCTGTGTTTTCCAGAGAAACCGCCGTACCGAGTCTTCAGCCATCCAAATAAGTACCCGAGACCGAGTAGACTGCATACGTCGCTCCCGCTTTGCTTATCGCGACTCCACGCGCTGTCTGCGGGATATTAACTTATCGCATCGGCCATCGTCGTCGGCTTTTTTGCAGACGCCGAAGGTGAGGCGTGGGGCGGGATCCGCCCCGCTCCCCCAGTGCCTGGAGAACGATTTATCCTGGCGCGGCGAGGAGACGTCCTCGATCAATCAGGATGATCGCAGGGGCGCAGGAGAAAGTCCTGAAATTTATCGGCCTGTGTTGGGGACTTCGCGCCGTCTGTGTTCATCAGTAAAATAATGACGGCGAGTACAATTATTCTCTTTTGTTGCTTACATAGATTCGACAATGATTTTGTTACAGTATATTATTTACAGCCTTGAGGAAGGTTTAAAATAAGTCGAAACGTTGGCTTAGTCAGGAAACATTATTTCTTTGCCCTATTCCAGACTATTTTTTCTTAGCTTCTTGTCGAAAATCTATTATAATACTGAATAGGAGTAATTGAGAAAAAATTACAATCCTTTCTCAGTGTAATTTTTTTAAATTTTCTTTGCAACGAGTTTTGGCTATTATGCCAGCTTCAGGGAATAACAAAAGTGACAAACGTTGGATTAGAATTGCTTCATGAATTGCTAATAAATACAACAATTTGTTCAAATATAAAAATATTAGCAAATTATTGAATATTTAAAACTTTTTGATTTATCGTTAATAGATTGAGGACAAACTATTCATTGTCTATTTTCTTCCCTGAAGATGGCATAATAACCAAAACTAGTTGGAAAAAAAAATAAAAAATATATATATACTAAATAAAAGGACTATTTTTTTCTAATTACTCTTATCTTGCTAAAAGTTGGCTAGGAATAGCAGGAAAATGTTTCTTTTTTGGAAAACTCACATAAAATGTCGATATTCCAATTCTTAATTCTATTATTTTTTTTTTAAATTTTGAATTAGCTTAATATCTTTAAAATAGAGTAAAAAAAATACATTTTACTCCTAACTGATCGCCTTATAAAGGCAACACCTCCTCGCATGCTCCTCCTAGATCTAATTTACGGTTTTAATAATGGCAGACCTCTCACCGCATGCATTATGGAGTTGAATTAGCCAGCGGTCTCGCCTCCGGCCGAACTTCCATCAACTCCCAATGAGTTACCTAGTTATTAAGGAGTTGACGCTATGGCAAAGCCAGGATCCTAGCAGAGTTATGTCCTTCGGGTGGCTTGTAGGAGTACCGGGTTAATACTCATATTTTAAGGTATTAAAAAGTTCTTACATATTTGTATAAATATTAAATAATACAGAGTACTATCAAGCAAAAGCTTGCACATTCGAGATATGTATATGATTTTATAGCGATAAATGTGATTAAAAAAGAAAAAAAGAATTTTGAGGAGTTGTATCACCATCAGTATCAGTAAATAGGGGTCAATACTATTATAAAACTGTCGTTTTGTAAATAACCGATAATTAAACTGCTATTAAACAATTTATGTCCATTCCCACATTTACTAACCGTTATTGATTACTATTATTAAAAAGTTGCCCAGACTGGCGCCACATATGGACTTTTTCCACAACGAACGGATTTCTCTCGCTCACCGTTAAGCGTATTCGCCGATAAAAACCACATAATTGAGATCTATTGTTGAGCCGAAGTAAAAAGTAAACAGGCCTAGTAAATTTGCATAAAAAAGGCGCTTGTTTCAACGCAAGTGGGCCCAACAGCGCATTCTGGATGAATCGATGAACTTGCGTTTTTCGTTTGTTAAAACAAACACGCTACGTTTTTTTTCAATTTACGTATAGTCGCGTATAGGACATGTTATAATCAAGTTTTGTTCTCGAAAACCAACCCATTATAAAATACTTAAAATTCCTAACAGTAAACATTAATTGACTGGGCCCCAAAAAAGTTTTAATGAACAAATAATATTTCTGAATTCGTGTGAAACACAAAAAACAAATGGGTTTTTTTTTATAATACGCCGTCATAGATATAATAACTGTTCAATATCCCTCGGGTGGATCCGGATTGATTAAAAATTGGGTAGAACTTAATAGAAAATATTCGAAAATGTATTCGTGAAAGATCATAACTGCACTTGATGTTTATTTAACTTTTTTCATCCTGTTTTTTCATTTAAGAAACAGAGACGTATTATATATTTATAAAATCCAATATCAGGGTCCTAAAAACAATCAGGATCTTCCGTCCGACGAGCAAACAAAAGAACAACGTATTCGCGCCTCGCAATCTCGAAAATAAACGCATCTGTATGCCAAAAGCCCTGTTTATGTTTGCGGAAAACGCCTAATAAATTCAATATTTCTCCTCTCTAAGTCGGTTTACATAATACATCCAGCCGACGTTGCGCAAAGCCTATTCGATTTTGTTTACAAAGGGCAAATGCCCGTAAAATGAAATACAATTGAGCTCTCGCGCAACCTTCTTTGCCTCCAATGCGCATACGAGCTTTTCCCACACATACGAAGCCGATAATTCGGAAGCGTAGGCGTATGGAGACAAAAAAGTCTTTTAGCGGCGTGACCGAACCAATGATTGATTGACTGTTACAAATTCTGCGAAGTAATTACAAACAAATACGGATATGCAAAAAGAAGCAGATGAGTCGATATTGGCTTCCTTGTAAAGAGGCTGGGTTAATTTAGATCGGCGATAAAAAACGGCGATAATCGACTTTGTAAGTTGATTTCGGTGCCCCGGTAGCCGCTGGCCAATCCTGCGAAAATTGCAAGGTATCTCAGGCTTAGTCCACAGTGTTGTCGACGCAAGAGGAAGACAGACATAACAACCCCAATTTATCTCGTTGATTAATATTTCCTTTGGAGATAGAACAGTCTTTGCTTTGTCTTCATATTAATTATGTAAAATTTAATATTATGGGGTTTTCTATATAAAAAAACGTTTTGTTATCGAAGTTACATCCATGGTGAATACACAAGGATGCCGTTTGGATTGTTACATTAACTTACCGAAGGTAATCCGATATTAAAAATTTGCAACGCCTTTAAAATCTGGCCCACTTGAAACTCTGTCTTTTGCATATTTTCTCTAAACAATTCGGATTATGTTTTCCGGTAAATCGATGAACTTCTTATTTATATTCATCCTACGTGCCTACACGATGGTACACCTCCATCATCATCCGTTTCCTAGGTCATTAGATCCTCCCGTCCAACTTGGACGACCCTCCTGGTCTCGATGAAACTAATTGGAGTTTCTTTGGCCGAAAACTTTTTAATGAACTTAGGAGTTGCCTTCATTGAATACCTCCGAAGTAGATACGCTTTTTCCCCGAGAATAATTGGCTTTGTTTCTGGGGTGCACGGGAAACTAGTTTTTCTAGCTTTTCTAAAAGTTTCAGATTAATCGTATATGCTACTTTTAAACAAGCGGCAAGTGAGATCTAGGATGCCAGCGTTTGACCTGTCGCGAGAATATATACAAAAGGATATGAAATTTTATAAATGTAATAAAAAAATATTAGTATTCAACATCTTAAATTGTAAAAATATAATTTTTTACGTGTTTTATCAATCACAAAACAAATTTTTCACGACCGTCTCAATTCCAGTCTAGTTAACTAACTTGTCCGACATACGACCTGCCATTAGTGTCGTTCCGACCTATCTAAGATGTTTGCGCTTCCATCACGACCCGTCGTTCTTCAATTCCGATACGAATCAGTTCGATCATTTTCGAAAGATACAAATGGCGCATCTCGATGACTCGGCCAGCTCCGAGAGAGACCTCTCGTCTATAATTCATCTCCCTTGGGTCGAGTTCCCCATTCGGCCACGTTACGACAGGCCGGAGTGTAATGGCTGTATAGGTGTCCGAGGGTCCTTATCGGTTTCAAATCATTTTTGATGCTTGTTTTACGACGGGACCAATTTGACACGTCGTTGAGTGATACGAAGGTCAAGAAATACAAAATGGTTGTAAAGATATGGTTGTGGCTAGGTGTATAAACAGTACACCATAAAGCAGATATTCTCCACTGTTCTTATATGTACTACATTTCACAAACTGGGTCGAAAAATAATGATTTCGAGTACAGTGCTATATTTTATTACGTATGTAATAGTAGGTAAAGAAATGATGTATAAAACTACAAAAAAAAAAGGTTCCAGAAATTTTCCAAACACTTCACACTGACGTCACGCTGGTCATTTTAGAATCAATAATACTTTGAATAAAGCAAGTATATTTATTCCTAAGTTCCATCAAAGAAAAAATTTTCTTGTATATACTCCGGCCTGTAGCGGAGGCCGCCCGGGCCTCAACCTTCTAAATTAATGACCCGGCATCGATTTTTCCGCTAATAGACGTCACTTAATTCATGGGCCTGTTTTTATTTATCATTGTGAAAGCTCGAGATGATGTATGGGGTCCGTAGAACGGCGTGATGAATGTTGGAAGCGCCGCAGTCGGCGAATATTAATGAAGAAACGACAATGGGGCTTTTGATTTTAGATGCTAACGCGGTATTGACGCCTTTCCGGGAAAGATGACGAAGCGTAATTGATTGCCTGTATTATCCTTCGCCTCGAACTTCGGATATTCTGTTTACACAATCTTTTAAAATTCTTAGATGTCGTTCGAGGGCTGTAGACGAAGTTAAATGGGCTGAAATTTATATACCTATTGAAAAGGCTTTAATCGGACAGTTAATACGTTGACGATGCTGTACGATGTACATAGTCAATAAAAAAATCATTTAAAATGGCAAATTTTGACAGAACAGGGGAGGCTTGCCTCCGTTACCCTTTGTAAGCCTTCGGAACAGTATCAGATGCTTAAATTGATCGCACCGACTTGGCTGCTGGTTGAATAAGAGAAAATAGCAAAAACATACCGTATTTTATTTAGTTACATTGTCGTTGTAGACAGTTGATTTTGTATGTACTGCAAATATATGTAATACGGTCCTGTTTCTGAGTAGATCAGGAAGTCGCTGCTGCCGATAACATAAAATTCAATGAAGGTATAGAAAGAATGTTGTTGCCAGTAATGCACAAGATAGTCGAGAGAGTCTCCTGAACTATCTAGTTCTACGGATAGAATCGGCGCCAGTCACTTGAAGCTCCCAGCCATATCGACATCGCAATGCGGTCTTTCGAGGTGTAATTCTTGTTGGATTTATAGTTTATTGGAAACACTCTTATTTATTACCTATACATTATTTCTCGTGGCTGAAGAGTCCTGCAACAAATCGTCAGTTTGCAATGTTGGTTAAATAATATTCCGCAAGTTTTATTTAATATCAAGATGCGGCAAATTCGTGTCGAATCTTGTTACGAGCAAAAAAGTGCAGTATAATAATGAATTCATATAATCATCACGTCTAAAAACGTCGACGTAAGCATAAGAAACTTCATTTAAACGTCATCAATTTTTTTATCCCGTATGTACGTAATTGAAATCTTTCTAACACCATAATCAGCAACTCGCAGTAATTCGATATCTCTGTAATTAGCATAAGGATTGACTTTTTGAAGATTCTAGATTACCCAGTTCAGATGACCGGGCTTGAATTAATGACAACGAGATAGTCGTTATATCGTTATGCAAATAACGAGATATATTTCCCGCGATGATAATTGTTGGCTGCGTTCGCAATGTCCCGGGTGGTAAATCAGGTGAACGACAAGTGCCCCGTCTGCAAAAATACATTGGAGACAGAAAGTAAATACGGCAGTACAAGAATTGCCACTTACAACGCACGTTGGTAAAATTAATTTTATACGTAAATCGTTCGCAAAACGAGCAGTTTTGCAATTCAAATGATATTATTGTTAGGTAACTTTCCTGTCGCCATTATTTCAAGAGACAATATTTTTGCCCTTCATATTTTCACATACAAGGCTTTTTGAAAATAAGTACGGAACGTTTTTTTGGCAAAATCGATTTATTTTCATCAAAATAGTTCCCTTCCGACACAGTACAGCGATTTGCATGATCTAAAAGCATGTCGCATGAGTTGTGAATGGCTTCAACGCCCACAAAACGTTTTTATCTGCAAAAGTATTTTTCCGAAAAGGTAAAAGTTGCACGGTGCCAAATCAGGCTAATACGGGGAGTGGTTGACAGTTAAAATTTTATTTTTAGTTAGACTGTTCCTTTAACTATTTATAAATTGAGCTAATATCGAAAATTGGCATTTTATTTGTCCTATTAAGTTCTGTTAACACAAAACTGTTAATATGTCTACTAAATATTTGCTGTATTTTCTAATTTCAATTGTTTGTTACAGGTAAATAATACATTTCTCATCTGTTGGGTAATCCTGGCCAATGTCACATTCTTGCCGTGAGTATATACACAGTTTCAATCTTACGTTGCTACAGAGAGGTCATATTTGACATTACACATTTATATACTTTTCATAAATAAATAAATGGGAATACAAATTTCCTCAAATTATGTATAAACAGTGGTCCTTACTTAATTTTTTGCCTTTTGCTGTTTATATTTGTGTATGTAGTTCACTTAATCTAACACCAGTATAACTGGATTTAAATGTTCCCCTTTTGTTAGTCGGCACTCCAAAGAGTCCCGAAATAATACAGCCAAAGGGCTCATTTATCATTTATTAAATTCATATTCAGAAGTTGATGAGCACAAAATCATTTTTTTTTTCAAACGTTGAAAACGGAGCGGATACAAACGACAAGTCTCATTTAAATTGGCATTTTCCTTACATTAACACCATATCGGCTAGTCCTTGATCGGAAAACAGTTTATACGCCGGCTAAGTAACACTGCAACAAAGAACGCACGTGCACAAGATGCACAGGGTCGGCTTACATTTGTGGTTAAACTTAATTAATTTTCTCGAAAACAGAAACATTTAGACCATCAATTTTGAAGGAACGCACTTATTTCGGAAAGTACGACTGAAAGACCGACTGCGTTAGCGAAAGCTAAAATAGCACGTAGTATTCGTTCTTCTATTATTTCCGATGAAATTCCCGTAAAGCCATAACCGTTTGTATGTACTCCCATCGCAAAAAGGTGTAGGCAAGCACATAATACGCCGTAATGGTTTTCGAGAAGTACGAGTTCTCCGTACCGAGGAGGATAACTCTCCCGACGAGAGTTAAAAAAGCCGCTTACGCCTCGCTCCCGCAGTCGTTCAAGGAGCGATTCCTGCTTTCGACGCGGGTCGTAACTTTATGTTTTTAAGAGTCGTAATTCAAGGAAGAATAAGCTATTTGCATAATTACACGCGTTTAGCAAATCGTGGATGGAAATGGGGTTCAGTTGGTGTTCCCGCGTGCTTGCAAGAACGACATTGTAATCCATACGGTTGTCCGAGGCAACGGATAAAAGAAAGGGCATAATAAACTTTGCTTGGCTTCAGTACTTCGAGGTTCTTCCATTGCACACAGTGGTAGCCATAAAGTTACTATCGATACCACAACTTTAAATTAAACAGAATTCTACGACTCGATAAATTCAAATTCGATTGTAACAAATCTGGGGGCAAATCGCTTGCATCCGCCCGATTCTATCTCGAGTCCCGGCAACGTACGAAAAGTTGCCAAGTTTCACGGTTTCTTAATATCGTCCCGCGATTCACAATAATAACTTTGGAAGTTCCGCACCTGCTTTAAGGCCCTGCTACGAAGCCTTGCGTTTAATTTCCGAATTATTGTCTTCCTACCGCTTCCTCTCCGTAAGTTTACCGGTGCACGCGAATGGTTTTCGATAGAGGAAATACTTTCGGAGATATTAAGATTCCAGGATTCGATTCGAAGTCGACGTTGAACACTCAAACGGATATTGAAAATTTGAAATGTAAAAGGAAATTTTAAATGTCCCCGTATTGTGAAACTGCGAAAGAATGCGTTTGCAAATAAATTGCGAATTTCACACCTTTGTAACGGACATTGTATTTATCACCTCCACAAATATTAGTTGTTAGAATTTCTTTATTTGTACTCATTGCTAGAGTTATTTCGAATTGTTTTTCATCTTCCTGGAATCGCATTTTACTAAAACAATTAAATTTACATGTTTTTGTTGTGCGCGGGAGAATACAAACAAAACTTGAAGGGTAAAGTGCACAATTTTAAAAATAAGCCCGTCGAGAGATATTTTTAAATCCATCCAAATGTCAATTAACCCCAGTGATAGACTTATACTGGAAAATAAATATAGAAATCTAATTTTATCTTCATCGGGCCCTAATAGATGTCATGAAATGGAACGATTCCATTCCCAGGGGTCTTTCCACGATCTTGACGTGACAAAGTACAAATTATCGAACGTTATAAGTGAAATCTGATCTGTAAAACGATTAATTTCATCAGATGGTAATTTGTGATTTCATTTTGTCCCGAACTGTAGTTTTAGCCTTGGGATAACGCACGATTTGTAGTTTAAATGTTTCGTTAAGTTCCAATTTCAGGAATTAGGTACTGGTTCTCAGAATATCCATTGTAGATCAGTAAGACTTTGTTGCCTTACAAATGGACCTACGAAAACAAAGATATTAATTCCAAATAGAATCTTTCACATCCAAAATCATCTTATAAGAGTGAAACTTCACTCTTATTTAGTTACTGGGGTAATATACGTACGAAATTTGTTTTTTACTACAATTTTTTTAATATGCAAATATTGGACCTGTTGTTTGGAATATCCTCGAGAACTATTTTTCTCTAAATAATCCAGGGCAGCTTTAAGGTATCGAAAAGCAACAAATACGCTTGAAACTGGGTCCTGACCAGAAATTTTTGCTCTGGATTATAGAACTGTAATGATGTATGAGAGTTGACGTTCAAACCTATGATGGTGGTTAACCTCGGTACTTACATCTTAACAATAAACAGGTTAATTCTAAGAAAAAGGAAATTGCGGATCACCCTGTACACTGCAGCATTCATAGGAACACAGCAAACAGTGATAATTGCCGAGAGTCGATTAATTTTTCAGCAATTTCAGCTTCGATATGAACGTTTCCGAGTTTTACCGACAATAATTTGCCCTGATTTATGTTATCGCCGTTGGAAATTACGCGCCTTTTATGGTTCTCATAATAAACCCGGGAAATTGCGTTCGGCGCAATGAAATTACCAGGCAAGAAACTCGAAATTAGATTTATCTTCGCCCTCCGGCGACGGCCATCCGGATTCCCTTAAACGGAGGGCCCTTACTCGGCCTATCCGTTTTTTTCGCGGACTGTTTCAAATTCTCACGCTCTTAAACCGCCAGCTATTTTCTTCCCCCTTTTTTTTAATTTTGTTACATACATGTGAATATTTCTATCCTTGCTTGATGTGTACAAAAAAAAGGCGACTGAGGCTGCATTTAAGTTCCTCCTTATATCAGTTTCCAGCTGATACGTGTCCATGCGTGTCATAAGCGTACAAATGTTATTATTTTCACGTTTTAATGTTCCAATAAGTGTTGTTAAAAGTAACTGCGGGTGTTAGTGGCCCTACTATAATCCAATCTAATTTGAAGTGCCTGAAAATTTGGAAGCTTTTTAGTAGCTTATTGTATCCCATGGGATTTTCGCAGCCTTGGTGGATGGGGCTTTAGAACTGAGGTCTAGACTGGGAGAAATTTGATCGCAATTTAAAACACTTTTAACTTGTTTTGAATGGTAAAAATTTTGGATGTTAATATTCCCCCGTACAGCATATTACTGGCCAGGTGCCCCTCCCTGGTTGTTGAACTGCAAGGTACCAAGGTCGACGATCCCGTTCTTTGATGAGACCGCAGTGGTGTTGTAGCGAAGTTCACCTTAGGTTTGAATAATTATTATCTGGTGTCCGTTTGACACGATTAGCGCTGGTTTAAGGTCAGTTCAAGGTCAAATGTAGAGAATCAATTGCCAACAAAGTAAATTTACATATCTATAAATTTTTGGGGTCGCCGAATCCGAATCTGTTGTCCGTTTGACTCAATCAGATCTGGGTTGAGGTCAGTTCAAGGTTAAATGTGGAGAATCAATTGAAAACAAAGTAAACTTGCATATCTATACGTTTTGGGGGTCGTTGAATCCGAATCTGATGTCCGTTTGAAGCGATCGGGTCTATTAAATACTTTAATAGAAATAGATCAATCAACATACGAAAGATACTTATATTAATATTTTGGTTTTAAACCTAAGTGAAAAATTTGATTGGGTTTGAGCAGAGAGAGAAAGGTTTCACCAAGATATTAAAGAAGGGAGAAATTTGGGTGGCAATGAAACTATCACTGATATTGCTAGCTTTAACTTTTTTATTTCTCGATCTTGAAGGACGCCAGGTTTTTGTTAGATCACGTTTCGAGTCACGTGACTTTTTGATTAGGCGAACAGCCCCTAATTTTGTTATTTCTCGACCTAGAGGGATGCGGTTTGGTTTGCTGCAATCTTCGGAAATGCTGCAGGGTCTGAAAAAAATGCAGTATATATTGTGTACGCAAAGTTTTACTGACTTTACTATGCCTGAAATGAATTTTCTTTACTTACAACTCCTAAATCCCCTCAACACCCATCTCATCTAGCAACATTCACCACCCACCTTGCGAAAGTTATCGCGTATTTTACACACATTCTCCAGCTAATTTCCCTTCGCCCACCAGACGCGGCTAGTAAAAGATGTTTATAAGTTATAATAATTCGTTTATTTCCAGTTTACGCCGCCGTATGCTACCAGGAGAGTATTTTACTGCGAATTTACTACGACGTGTAGTTTACGGCAATTACATTAGGCAACATTTGGCGTTGCTCGGATGTTTTATGGCTGGCTCGCAACGGGACCGGGTTCTTAGTAGTGTATTTTACACGAGTTTTATTAGATGGCGCTGGCGAGAGATGCTTTGCGGAACAGGGGGTGTGTAGCTGTGATAATATCAACAATATAAATAAGTGTTCTGAATAAAAGCAGCACTAAATCGATTTCTTCATGTCTTCTGTTATACAGGGTGTCCCATTTCTTGTGGGAGTTATCCAACTTCGTTTTTTTTAAATAGAAAATAGAAAAAAACCTATTTTATCTGAGTTTTTTACTTATATCTTGGCACCTATGCATTTTTTGAGAATATTGAAGATGAAAAAAAGTTTGAGAATTTAATTTTGCACAATATACTGATAAAAATGTTTAAATTCATTACCGATGTTGCAAAATATCAATAATTGATGAAAAAAGGCAAAATAATCATGTTTTTCATATAATTTTTTAAAAATATTTTAATTGCTCCGAGGGCATTCTAATTTTAGTAAAAAAAAAAACATTAGAGTATAATAAAACAACCTACCAAAATTTATTAAAATCGGTTCGATAGTTTTCGCAAAATAATTTTTTGAAAAATAATTTTTGAATTTTCAAAATGTTGCACAGCCTCAAATCTAGATACTTGAAAATTTTTTCATATAGAAAAGACCGCTTAACCTTCCAAATGGTTTGTGAAAAATTGAAATCGGTTAATCGGCCACAGTTAATTTTTAAAATTAACACTTTTTTTATTTTTAAACAATTGATTACAATTCTCAATTTGTAATTTAGTTTTTTTTTTCAAAAACTATAATTTCAAAGTACTCGGAAAGACGCTTCTTTTTTTTTTAAAAGTTCAATTCCGTTTACTGGTTCTCGAGATATAAGCGGTCAAAGTTTATCGGCATTTACCGTTAATTTATAAACAATTTAGCAATAATCTTTGATCCAGTGGCTTCGTTTTTCCGAGTTCTAAGCTGGAAAAAATTTTCATATCCATAAGTTATCGGCAACATAGATAAATCATTGGAAAAGCTGTCGCTCGCTCGCGCGGAAAGTGACTCAAAACACGAAAAGTGGGTGAGGGGGCTTTCGCTCCGAGATTGAATTCGAAGGTACGAAAAAAATTGCATTATTTCGGCTTCTGATGGACCGATTTCGATCTTTTTTTTAATCCGATGTCTCGCGAGCCAAGGAATTCGAATATCGTAATGCCAACTGTCTAATTTGCACATATTTTGTTATAAACAAAGTTTATTATTTATGCATTGAATATACTGTATATACCCTATGCTATTGCATTTTTTCAATGAAAAAATTTAATTGCGTATGTATTTCAACACTCTGAATATGAATATATTTAATTATTATTATTATATTATTACAATGATTTAAATATATTTTTTTAACAAATTAAAAAAAAAATTAGTTGAAAATTAATTTTTTTATTAAATGCAGATAAAATTAAGAAAAAATAGTATTTTAAAATTATAATTTTTGAAAAAACCTAAATTGCAAATTGATAAATGTAATCTAATTGCTTAAAAATAAAAGAAATAGTGTTAACTTTAAAAATTTACTGTGGCTGTCCTAATCAACCGATTTCAAATTTTCAAAAACCATTTGAAAGGTTGAGCGGTCTTTTCTACGTGAAAAAATTTTCAAGTATCTAGAATCTAGATACTTTATTTGAGGCTGTGCAACATTTTGAAAATTCGAAAAATTTTTTCAAAAAATTATTTTGCAAAAACTATAGAACCGATTTTAATGTTTGGTGTGTTGTTTTATTGTACTCTAAAGTTTTTTTTACCAGAATTAGAATGCCCTCAGAGCAATTGAAATATTTTTTAAAAATTATCCAAAACACTTGATTATTTTACCTTTCTTTCATCAATTATTGCTATTTTGCAACATCGGTTATAAATTTAAACATTTTGAACTTGCAGATGCAAAATTCAATTCTAAAACTTTTTTTCCTCTTCAATATTCTCAAAAAATGCATAGGTTCCAAGATATGAGTAAAAAACTCAGATAAAATAGGTATTTTTTGAATTTTTTAAACATTTTTCAATTTTGAATAATAAGCACGTCTATGGAGTAAACTAGAACGTAGTTTGTATGAATTTGCAGGTTTCCCTGTGTTCCGTGGGTGCATAATTCAAGACGTTTTAAAGTTGAGATAACTCTTTTTTTTTGGACCGTCACTTGCCTTTTTTTTTAGAAAAGGTACTGATTTGTGCCAGTCGCCCCTACCTCGTCACCGAGGAGAAATGCAAATATCCACGGAGTCACTAACGAACCAACAAACGCTGATTGCCCTTCTCTATCAGCACGTAGGCGTATAGCGTTTAATAAAGGCGTGTGCGCGCTGGGGCGGACTTCGCCTGCCACATAAATCGGCGAACAGTGAAATATTTTTAAAATCAACACAAAGGGCATGCAGGATTTATCCAATTTTTCGGGTCGTAAATACGGTTTCTCTTCCAACTGAAGTTGTGTAACTGACATTGTGAATTCGTTTCGTAATATTGAAAAGTTTTAGATTTTATCTCGTGTTATAAATTGCTGAAGATTTTAGTAATTTCCGTTACGATGTTTTTTTTTTTTCTTCATATGAAGGAAGAATGAGAAATTTTCAGAGCTTTAAGACACGTTTCTTTGTCCTGAAAATATTTCTGTACGCTACACTTTTTAATCCATCGACCATTGACTTTTAAACACCTAACAGTTCGACGCGACGAATATAAAAAAAAGAGAGGGTTTACACTCGATCCTGCACCGCTTTTCGGTCGAAGAATAATTGAAAATAAATCAGTGCAGCGGCCAGAGCCAATTCACAGGGGTCGTTCCGTCAGGCCGGTCTGCTCGGGGTTAATTAACTCGGCCGTCCCCCCCCCCCCTGCGCCTCCGCCGGTGCCTGTGTCATTTTTTTGCGAGAAACCGTATTTAACTTGGGCCCTAAGCGGGTTTTAGGGCTTCGGTTCCCTGAGTAATTAAAGTTAAAAATAATTCTCCAATTACCCGTTTTAAAATTGGGTAAATTGTGAAGGGTTTCCCGTTTCATTAAAATTTCCTTATTAATTCGGGATGAAATTGCAAATAAAACCTTTCCCCAAGTTTGTATGTAGATCCTGTATTGTAGGCAATTACTGGAAAATAAACTTGTCATTATCTTCTCATTCACATACACACAACCATAACTCTTCAAGTAACAACGAAAATAACATTCTCTTCTCTCTTGTTTGCCAGTGCCTTGAAATGTGTTCAACTCATCCACACCTAAGACCCCCCCCCTACCTGCTTGGCTAAGTTTTCCTTTTGCCACGTTGGTAATCGACAAACTGATTACTACCCGCCGCATATCGACTCGAGATAACAGAACTCTATTTAACGCTGCATCGAACAGAACGATCGGCATTGGTTTTGGCTCGAGGACGACGTATTATTTGAAATTCAAATGCGTCCGAGAGGAGAAAAACTGGTCCCTCGACCGCCGATGTCGAGATGCTCTGTTATCTCCTTTTTTTTACCCCATCTCGACTGGTTCCCGTAATATTATGCGAGCCGTATTATAGAGTTGCAAAATGTAAACAAAACTCATTGCCTTTCTAAGCTCTCAAAAGAAACTAGAAATAAATTGCTGTAATTTCCCTTTTTTTGTGATTTTTCATTCATATTTAATGGGCAGACAGGGCTATTATTCAGATTTCGACCCAGAAAAGCACACTTTTTTAAATCGCTAGGATAGGTCTGCGCTAATAGCAAAATGAGGCTTAAACTGTCTGTATTTTATACATTTTTATAAATGCTTTTATTAAAATAGCGTCCTGAGGACTGTTAGTGCTCAATAAATTGTAAAAGTTAGTTAAAAAACGAATAAGAATCGGACTTTAGATCGTATAATAGTTTTCATTTCATGCGTATCATTCGCGGTTTAATTATTTTACAGTTTTACGTTGTTTTGAATCAACATTTTCTTAGAATTTCATTTAGGAATTACCTTTGCAAAAAGTATTCTTTAATAGATTATTTGGGACGGGGATTTAATGATTAACTTATAGCACCTAGCTATTTTCAGGTATGTCGGATAGCGACGAAAAAAATAGTCGGTGTTTCTTCAAGGCAATTGTAGCGAAAATTTATATTAAAAAATGCATCAATATTAATTTTCGACTGTACAAGAACCCCATAACCATTATAAAACCACTACTACTCCTCACAATCAAACGACTAAGAATGCTCGCAGCTTTTACATTTCCCGCGAAGAATAAATATAAAAAGTTGGTCTATTAAGAACTTTTCTACTCGAGCCTCGAAGTTATTTCCGTTTCGAACAGAGCCTTCTGTAAAGTCGACAGTTCCACGACACAACCACAACGTGAAATCTTTTCAAGCGGCCTCAAAAGAATCAATAACAAAACGAGATCGAACTTGGGCAGGCTAAACTGCTTTTATGCCCGCAAAGCACCGAGGACAACCTTTCAAAGCGTTCTTGGAAGTGTTCGTTGGGACTCGCTGCAGAAATATTACTTGACATCACACACTGTTCTGTACGAATGGACTCCGTTTCAAATTACAACAAATTCATCAGTACCGAGAACGTTATTTCATAAATATCGGCATTCGTAGCATAAATATAGCTTTACACCAATAGGAAACTGAAGCCTAGCCTGCTTAGTAATGTAGTATTTTATGTTTATATAACGTCTCGAAAATATGTGAACGTTACTTAATTTTTCATCTTCGGATTTATCCAAAGCCTTAAAACGTTTATAAACTACGGTCACTTAAATATTCCAACGAAGTAAATAATGATCAAATTGAGAAACTATTGGTCAAAATGGATCGAAGACAGTCTGCACCAAAAGTCGATTGTCAACAAACAGAGAATCGCACTTTACATCGTATAATAGTTTTCAATTCGTGCGTATCATTCGCGGTTCAATTTTGTTGCAGTTTTACGTTGCTTTGGATTCATTTATTATTTACCCCACACCCTGTACATTTTCTTCGATTTTCATTCAGGAGACGGCTCTATTCAAGGTATCCTTTGATTAATTATTTGGGGCAGGTAGATCTAACATGAACGTCTTCATTCGACCATTTTTTCCTTAATTTGCCAGAACGAGTCCTTTGTGCGATTCTCGAATCGGAAACGGCCCTCTCGATGCCGTTCTCCATTTTCCAGAGGCGCCCACCCAGTCTTTTAATACACCCAGTTTCCATACACGTCACGTAGATTATAACCGTATTCCCATTGACAAAGCGTTCCTCTGGCGGTGGCAGTGATATAAAATCAATATCCTCTCAGACGAGATAAAGCGATATTTACGAGATATGCCGCTAACCGGGGCATGAGCTGGGAGAGATATCGGCGAGGGAGAAACCGCCTAGCCGGATGAAACGTTTCGGTGAATGTCTTTTTCGTCAGTCGTATTAGTTGGCGAATGGGGAAAAAATCTCATTTTCTTGTGTCAGGTTAGATAATTTTTTTCATTTCTTTGTGCACAAAAATCAATCAGGACTTGGCTTGGCGCGGCGCGACTTTCCGTGCATGGACAGCTTTATTTATAATATGTCTTCTGCGGCGACACAGTTTCGCAACGCATCCGCGCTCCTTCCTCAGTTTCTAGTAATTCCTCGCGATGCCGTCGCGCTACACACATCGCGTCTGTCGATCCTCGTCCCATAAACATTCCCCGACGCGTTTCCACCGGCCACCGTGGCGTGGCGCTCGAGACACAACCACACACGCAAATAAACATGCCACGCAGTAATTGTTTATTGAAAGGAGGTTTATGGGCGATTTATTGAAAGACGACGGCGCGCATCGTTTTTTACCTCGCTTCTTATTAACGTTATCTAAACGCATTTATCTGGGAGTGCATACGGGCATAAATATCGTAATAACGCCAGCAGGGTGGTCCTTGGCTTTTTTTTTCAGATATCGATGTGTGGGAAGTTAGACGTCAACATCGAGTACGATTATTTTACAGTTGTTATAGTGGAAGTCTCTTGAAATTTAGTGTCGGCTTCGAGATAATGCCAAAAATATCAATTTGGTTTCCGTAGTGGAATCGAGGAGATGATAATAGTTGTTTTATTCTCTGAAGCTACTTCAAAAACGTTTTTCTTAAAAAAAAATCCTCTCAAGTGAATTCAAAAAATGTTCTTTTAACTGTTGATGTTTCAGGAAACATCCCCAACCAAAATATAAATCATGTGTCTCAATATTATCGATATAAAAACACATCTGACACAGTGAAACGAAACTTCACCGATTCTATAGTCATTGTCGACATGTATGTAGGTAACAATTCCCGAAAAATATGTCACAGGATTGCTGTGTACGCATATGATTGAACTAAGTTGTTAAACCTTGCATCTGTTCTGTTAATTATTTTATTACAACGATCTGCCTTTTGGCGCACGTTGGCCAGATGTTGGTTGTGCACACCTGGTTTGGCGCCCCATCGTACAATATGACTAAAATCTACCTCAAATTTACAGAATATCAAGTTACTTATTGGTTTTAGGGTCCAGAAGAACTATATTGCGATTAAAAACTATATATTATGTTGACAATGTATCTTTCCGAACTTATTATTTAATAGTGCAACAAAGCAAACAACGAACTGTAAGATAAGGACAATCTCATTATTTACATAGTGTGTATTTATCTTTCACAACATTGTTTCAGTATATTTTGATTAGTCTATTTCGCCTTTTACTCAACCTTAGTTATGTAACTCTTGACGTCAAACGAGTTAATGTTTTAGGATATGAAAACCTTAATTGTTTCTGTTGAACATCTGTATCATTTTTCGTTACGTTATTTATTTATCCTTAAATCTATAAATATACACAATAATGTAACAGCCCACAACTACATTTACGATTAAAAATAGACGATGTTTAAAAATAACCAAGTAAACATTAACTGTTCTTATTATTATCTGGCTTTAATAACAAAAGCTTTCGCAACTCCTATTGAAGTTAAAGTCTATTGATTTTCTAAGGAAATATGAAACAAATGCGAAATTTCGATTCACTCGCCCTACCTACTAGGACAATAAAAGAGATATGTACTTCGTAGCCTAGAATCAAAAACCAGTGTGTATATTTTTTGTCACACGCTATTTATCCGCCAGTCCAATATATTTTAACAGAGCATAAAAGAATTGTTTTACAACTCTGTCCTGTCGCTTTTATTTACATTTCCACGACCTTATCTCGATCTCTCTTGTAGCTACAACCTTTAAGTCACACAAATTATGCACTCTAAGCGGGCTCCTTTTTTTCGGGGCCCATAACTTACCGGAACGTTTCATTAGTAACATTTAATTAACGTCATTAGGCAACCCCGCTTTGTTGAGATGCCTCGTAAATTAAGAACTGCAATTAAGGACCGGGAAAAATTTATTAAAATAAACAAACGTTGCGTCTGATGCACATCCAACGTCGTGTTTCCAAAACAAACACGTCAGCTTTTATGACCGGCTGAAACGAACTGCGCGGAATAAAAGTTTTTAAACGAGTTGATTTCGAAACGATGAAGTTGTAAATGCCGAGGGAGTTGCTGCAGTTGACTTGAGAATTACGGGGTGGGTCAAATTTGGGAATTATCACAGCATATGTAAATTCAGATGAGTGGAAATTGTAATGATTTTTTTTTAATTAGCTTTTGTTAGCACCCTGTATATCCACTGAGATGTTTATTAGATGATGGACGAGTGTTTATGCAGGTGTGTGTCCAATGATGCCACTCTAGTATGTGTTGCCATCATAGTTGTAAGTTGAAAGCGATGTTTATATATTATGTAGGAAAAGGGATAAGGGACCAGGCAGTCTGTAGAATGATTGTAAAGAGAGCAGACGTTTAATATTCAATAAATATTGTTTACAGTTTTATTTATATGTTCGTTTATTAATCAACCCTAAGGCATTACACTTTTATAGTCCAGTCAATGGCCATTTTCCCGTATACTTTTGCCAAACAACACCGATTTTCATAAAAATTTGGATTTATGTTCTATTTACTTGCCTTTTATACATAAATTAAGGATTATTTGCCGAACGTTTCATCAGATTTAATTCATTTTTAGAAAATTGACAACAATTTTGATAAAAACATTGAATTTTTGCTATTTTTTTAATTGCAAAATAATTGTTGCAATAAAAAATATTGGAGCGATGCGATTTCAGTCAAATTTGCTGTCTGTTACAGTGGGCCACAATGTAGAATTAAAGTTATCAAAAGCTATTAAAAAACTATAATCCCGAAGTCGTAGGCCATAAATATAAATTTTACAATTTTTCCTCGGTCTTAAAATTTATTGCCTTGGACCTTCGATAAATCTTCCAACGCGATAAGTTTATACGGGAATAAAAATATGAAAATAAGGTTAAAATCACTGATTTTATATTATGAGGAAATCGTTAAGAATTATGTAAACCATCCATTCTAAACTCGTTTGAGGAATCAATGAGAAGTTCATTTAAATTCTACACGCTGTAACTTTTAAAACATACTCGCCGCTACTTGTTTCCACACAATAAAAAGGCACTAAATGACTTACGGTAGAGAATATATCAGATTTGTTTACAGCCGATAATAACGTAAATACATAAACGTAAATGTACTTATCACAACTAATAAACTTGTAACGATGATTTCTCTCGGCGAGATAAATAATAGATTTATATGCGAGATTATGGTAATTTCATCGAAATCGTTTTTTCAAAATAACACGCTGATGTCCCAGTTGCCTCTGGAAATTATTCACACGTAATTTGACCGTAGACATTTCACGAAATTATTGAAGATGGAGTAAATAATGAATTCTTGAGCCGACTTGTGACATCATTTGCTTAGGGTCATTTGCTTAGTGAAAAGGTTCCATTACATTCAGCTCAGTTCTAATTCTTCAATAAAATATTGTGTGGTTGCTCACGAATTGTGCTTGTGGCATTGTCGATGGCTACAGGCGTTGTTGATTTTTAATTGATTCTTGTATCTTCACAGAAGGAAGAAATTTCAAATAATGTGCCTCACAGAAATTCATCTTATTTATCTGTTACTGTACAGTCCTACCCAGAGATTTTCCAAAAACCTACATTGTGCTTGAAGTGGTCTGAAAACTTATGAATTTTCTTGGCCCTCAAGTTTACCTATTTTCAAAATTAAAAACATCGAAATATTCTTAAGGAGTAAAAGTTACCGTTGTTAAACTTTTTCATCACGATGTGTTTTAACAAGATAATTAGGTCGTTAATATTTTCGGACTTCTCTGATATTTAACAAATACACTTTAACATAGTAGATCAAGTTCTAACAAACACGAACGTATTAATAAGTTGAACAACTTCAGTTCTCTGTAACCAGGGTAGAGACGTCAGGCCCTGGTTCCGAAGAATTCGAAGAACTTTGATCGACAGATTCGGCGTGATTAAAGCCAAATTAACATCGGTAGATAAAGCAAGGTAAAGATAAAGAAACTAGAATGTTTGAACTCGAGCCACATAATGAGAAATCGATTAAAAATCTTTTGCAACTCAGCATGCAAAGAAAAAATCTAGGGTAATGACAAGTCAGTTTAAATGACTTTAAATGAATGTTAGATAAGCGGATGTGGTATCTAATAAATAAATAAAAAACAAATCATTCACATGTATGCACATTTAATATGTGCTAAATTTATTTAAAACAGAAATAAAAACCAAAATTAAACGATTGCTATATTTTTTATACTTTCTCAATAAAAATTGAGCGCAAGAATGAACTTTTTTAAGTATAGTCTTTCCGAAGTCAGTTAAACATGTAGAAAAACGCCTAGCAATAAAATTTAATAAGTTTCATAGCCGTCCCTAAAAAAGTATTCTGCTAAAGGTACAAAATAATAATAATTTGTATATAATGTGTAGCAAATTTCTATTATATGTTCGTTAAGCCAACAACATATTTTAATTATTTATGTACTCAATTTTCTTTATATAAATTACAAATTGTCCGCCTAATTACGTCTCTCGTCATGTCATAGATATTTTAAAATTTTTGTTTTCGCTTCCTCTTTACGCAATGATCCTTGTTTAATTACTCGAAAAATTGTGGACACTGAAACTTTAGTTAATATGTGAATTCTATTTATAATTTCATTATATGATTTTTCTTTTTCTTCCTTTTTTAAACAATCATATATATTTAAAATGAGACTTTTTTTAATTCTAAATCTATTTCATCAATCAATTCTACTAATTCAATATTGTCAGGCAGTATTTCGTTTTGTTCCGTTTCAAAACGTCTCTAAAATGTCATGTTGTAATAACATTAGTAAACAAAATATCCCTCTTATTTCCCTTTTTCACAATTATAATATAAATGATTAATAGAAGGTGCCCATATTAAATTAAAATTACCTGAATCACACCAGATTCCGCATTGCTGCACCGCACTGCTAGGCAATTTGTCGACAATTGAAATTTATGGCCCAATCGCCCAGTGCGGCTGTGTTTGTGCCGCGTTTGCACGCGCGTTCATTCTTCAACTGAGCGACCAGACCTGAATATGGGTATGGCTAAATAAAAATGGGAACTACTGCCTAGCTCTGTGGTCTTCAATTGAGATCGGAAAGACTATACCACAAAATTCAAATTGGTGTGGAAATTTACTAAATATGACATTATTATTCTCAAAACAAACGTGAGTTTCCATTCAATAAACAGAAAACATCTCCAATTCAAAGGATCGTGTTCTGCGTGGCCTACTCAGCTTTAAGATGCCATGGAAAAAAAACGCGTTTCTTTTCCTCCTATTTAGGTTTGTGCGCGACGTTGCCTAAATCGACAGCGGATTTATGTCCCGAACCCTATCCGATCCGTTGAATTTTTTCGAGCGAAACCGGGCCCGCTTCTGGCCGAATTCAATTTCCAGCGCTTAATTTCTCTGGATATGCCCATAATTCACCGTCGAATTCGACCGAAACGGACAAGAAATAGAAAACCGACCGGCCGTTCGTCCCCGTCCGTGCCACCGATAATTTGTAGCTCTATTGTTGGACCGTCTAGCGAGGGCTTGGCAAAAAATGAAACGAAAAAAAGTCCTTCGGGACGCAGGTACCTCCCGCGCCTTTATCTCCGACTGTGTGTGTTTATAACGGCATAAATCTTCGAATTTTGCGGGTACGCCGACTCTTTAGTCGTCAGGGGACGTTAAATTAAATGGATCTCGCGGTGCGCGGCCTTCGGGATAAGTCGCGGGCCCTAAGCTCGATAAGAAGCGTTGTGACCTTCGAGAACAATAACGGGCCGTATGTACGAATTATTGCGTCTAAAACGTTATACAGGGTGGTTCACAATTTATCTCAAAGAAATTTGAGATGTACAAGGGACCCATACAGATTATAGAATAGAAATAAAAAAGAAAAATTATTAAAATTATTTAAACATATTTGTCTACACGCCACTGGAATTTGAACGATATTAATACTTGATCTAGTGCAATACCAAGTAAATATCCTTCATACACAACAAATATGCATTTGTCAAATCAATTTAAGTATATATTTAAATAAATTTTTATAACAGTTGATCCAGCTACGTAGCGCATTTTTGTGATACATATTCTATTTTCAATGGCATTTTTTTTATATTTTGTGTGTGTGTGTGTTTGTGTCTGAAGGGATCCATATTCGTTTGGAGTAATTGATAATAAGTCAAAGTTAATAGACGCAAATGAAACACGTTCATGCCTACAGATCGATAAATTTTAACGGATGTGTCATTAAATTTATATTATTTGGGTCAAAGGTTGTGTTTTATTTCGACGTACTGCTATAAATTATGGAATAAGTACAGTATTCGTATTAAATTGAAGACCATTTGACTTGTTTTTACTTCCGCTTGTTTGTATTATTTTTATTTGTCCTTTAAATGTGTGTTTAGAAATTATCCTAAAGAATAGACTCTATTATTGTTATAGTACCACCGCAATCGATGTTGTAGGCCAGAAAATATAGAGTTGGACGCGACTTTTTGTTTCGGCAAGCTGAATTTATCACTATAGATGCTAAATTTTATGTATAATAACATATTAGTTTCCACAGTCATAAAAATGGGGGGAAGATTGTTTACAGGGTGGTTAATTGTATGATTTTTACGTAAATTCGCGTTTTTTGCTTCCAACTTTTTTCCGTTCATTTCCACGAGAAAACAGTACAGTACTTTTTTTCGTCTTCAAAAGGCCTACAAAACTAGCCCTTGAGCGTCAAAAAATATTGATTAGATCAAAAGTTATAAACAGAAGAAGTTTATTTATTACTTTTGAATTAAACATTTATAAACTGCGTTATTATTACCAGAACGTTTTGGCATAGCATCCTCTCATTCCTTATCACTGTCTAATAACTCACACGAAATCTGGAATCGGTAAGCTGAATAGTTTACATAGACCAGTGCTTAAGGGCCCCATATTCTTTAAATAGTGTTTTCCACAAAGACGAATAATTTCAAACATTTAATAACTGAATAATCTAAAGCTTATCAAATAATAGGAATGTTAGTAATGTGAATAGCGCCGTAAA